>NC_058407.1:84363346-84607862 GCF_002201575.2 Neomonachus schauinslandi | reverse complement strand
ATCAGGGAAATCCAAATCAAAACCTCAATGAGATACCACCTCACACCCGATAGAATGGCTAAAATTAACAAGTCAGGAAATGACAGATGTTGGCGGGGATGCGGAGAAAGGGGAACCCTCCTACACTGTTGGTGGGAATGCAAGCTGGTGCAGCCACTCTGGAAAACAGTATGAAGGTTCCTAAAAAAGTTGAAAATAGAGCTACCGTATGACCCAGCAATTGCACTACTGGGTATTTACCCCAAAGATACAAATGTCATGATCTGAAGGGGCACATGCACCCCAATGTTTATAGCAGCAATATCCACAATAGCTAAACTATGGAAAGAGCCTAGATGTCCATTGACAGATGAATGGATAAAGAAGATGTGGTATATATATATATATATATATATATATATATATATATATATATATACACAATGGAATATTATGCAGCCATCAAAAAACCCCCCAAAACTGAAATCTTGCCATTTGCAATGACATGGATGGAACTAGAGGGTTTTATGCTAAGCAAAATAAGTCAATCAGAGAAAGACAGGTATCATATGATCTCACTGGTATGAGGAATTCTTAATCTCAGGAAAGAAACAGGGTTGCTGGAGTGGTGGGGGGTGGGAGGGATGGGGTGACTGGGTGATAGACATTGGGGAGGGTATGTGCTATGGTGAGCACTGTGAATTGTATAAGACTGATGAATCACAGACCTGTACCTCTGAAACAAATAATACATTATATGTTAAAAAAAAAAAGAAGAAGAAGATAGTAGGAAGGGAAAAATGAAGGGGGGGAAATCGGAGGGGGAGACAAACCATGAAAGACTATGGACTCTGAGAAACAAACTGAGGGTTCTAGAGGGGAGGGGTTAGGGAGATGGGTTAGCCTGGTGATGGGTACTAAAGAGGGCATGTATTGAATGGAGCACTGGGTGTTATATGCAAACTGAATCGTGGAACACTACATCAAAAACTAATGATGTAATGTATGGTGGTTAATATAACATAATAAGATAAAATAAAAATTCAGTCAACTCCAAATTCTTCAATAAAATTTTGCTTCACTAATATTGCCAAGTTATCCAAGTGCTTTATTTCCTATCTAAATTTCGTTCTTCTTCTTCTTAACATCATACAACTTTACAGTGAGTAGTTTAATGTAAGTGGGTTTCATCTTCTCAATTAAATTATATGACCTTTGGGGAAAGGCACCATATCTTATGCTTTATTTATATTCATCTGGGGCTTTCCATCCTATTGGACACAAAATTGTACTGGCAATGTTTGTGATAGTGAATCATATCAAAATAATTTTATTCTCTTTCTAGGAAATTTGTTTGTGATTGTATTTGTGAGTTACTTTGGATCCAAACTACACAGACCAAAGATAATTGGAATTGGTTGCTTCATTATGGGAACTGGAAGTATTTTGACTGCTTTACCACATTTCTTTATGGGATAGTAAGTGTTAAACAGTTCTATGTCATTAATTATCATTTAATTGTAAATTAATGGTAAAACTTCATTTTTTTTCTTTTAAATAAGCAGTCATCTTTTGAGAAGAATACCCACTAATCATGTGTAGAAATGAAGTATATTTTCTATGTTATAAGTAACTTATTGCTTTATCAGCCATGGCTTTCATTGACTTTGAGATATGACTAGCACAAAGTACAGTATACAATTTCACGGGAAATAAATGAACTTTTTATGACTTTTTGGTATAACATTTACTTCATGTCTTTGCCTACAAGATTTTATGTATATTCAATAAAAGTTCATCACCTAACCCTCTATCATTTCCATTGAGAGTATTCTTCTTAAGGTCATGGTATAATATAATTAGAGTAGGATACTAATGACAGAAAACTTAAAATAGTGATGGCTTAAATAAGATAGAAGCTTATTTTCCACATAAAAAAATTAATGTAGCCAGACCAAGCATGATAGGTTCTTGCTTCTTTTTACTGTATTGCTCTGCCTTGCATGGCCTCAACCTCACGTTCCAAATTGTGGCAATGTTGTTCCACGCAACAAGATAAAAGAAGGGAAGAAGAACAAGAAGAAACAGTGCACGTTGGTTGGGGCTTAAGAAGTATTTTCAGAAGTATAACACTTCTAACTTCACACTGGCCAGAACTTTGTTACATCTCACATTCAGATATAAAGACATTGGAATAACTAGACTTTATTCCAGATTGCCATGCTCCTAGCTAAGAATCCCATCTTCTATTACATTGGAAGGAGAGAAGAATGGATATTGAGAGACAATGAACAGTTTCTGCTGAAGATATTAATTATTTATTCATTGCCAAAGCCAACAGTCATGCCTTTTGGTTACCATAGCAATTCCCTATCCCCCCTTTATTTGACCCTCATAAGTACTTTCTTCTTCCTGGTACTGCTGCTTCTTATTTTCATTATATTATGTTCCTTGATTTATTTCCTATATTTGTGGCTTCTTCATCATGCCCACCCTTTTATTCTGCTGCTGACACCATAATGTCACTATCCCCTAAGCTCTCTCTCCAATCTTCTTCACTTGTTCTAGAGTCTTTGTATGAAGTATGTGCATTAAATGTAGCAATCACATACATTGACTTTTTCTTACACTCGGGGTCTATATAATCAATCACCTCATGGGTATCGCCAGCATAACATCCGATAAGAATTTCCCATCCATATATTCAAAACTAAATTCATCACTGTGCCAAAACCAGCTCAGATTTGTCACATTCACTCTTTCAATAATGATTCATTTAGCCAAAGGAACTCAAACCAAAGTCAAGGGGGCTCATTCTCGATTCTTTCATTATTTTGACACACATGACAAATGGTCACCAAATATTGCTTATTCTACCTCCTATCTGTCAAAGTTGTTTCCTTCTTTCATCCTATTGTCCCTAACCTCATTGAAGCTTCCCACATCTCTGGTCTGGACTTTTTGCCTTCAGTCTCAACTCCATTCTAATTCATATTCTATACTAGAATATTCATTTTAAAACACAAATCTAATTATTTTACTCCTGCTGAAAACTCCCTATTTCCTATACAGTGTTTTTTCAAGCGTCAGATTCTGAACCATGAGTGGACCAATAAATCAATTCAGATTATTGAAATCAACAATTTTTTAGAGTATAGGATAGAATAAAATAGAAGAATATACAATGTGAGAACAAATATTGTTCTGTGAAACTTTTATTTTGATTGTACATGTATTTGTGACTGTGTGTGCATATGTATATGTGTGGGTGTGATGCAAAATGTATTTCTTACTGTTGGTCATAGTTGAAAATATTGAATGCCTCTTGTCTATGGATTAATATCTAAACTCGTTTACATATATCTTCACTGTCTTTCTAGCTTCATCTAACACTGCTCTTCAGGGTGGAGAACCACATTCTAGGCTTGTGGTTTTCCAAATGTGCCATAATATGTTATATTTTTGCACATGGTGTTTCTACAGCCTTGAATAATTTTCCTTCTTTGTCTACCTGTTAAGCTCCTATCCATTGTTTTTGCTCCTATCCATTTTTAATTTTTATTTCACATGTCATCCTCATTGTGAATTCTGTAATCCACCCCCTTTCCCACCTCCAAGGAAAGCTAATCATCCCCTTTTCCTTTGTGACAACTCAGGACCTGTTATATTAAATTTATCACATGTTTTATGATATATGTTTATTTTATAGAGTACATAATACCCTAAGTACAAAAGCTGTGTGTTTTATTTCTAGTTCTCTAGAGCTGAACATAATGCCTGGTCTGCAGTAGGCTGCCCTTGAAGCTCACAGGGTACCTCAGTATCTTGGGATCAGCATTTGTCCCTATTCTAGCTCCATCTCTGTTGTTACTAAGTTCTTCCTCATCGAACTGGGGGACTAGAATTTTTTAAAACTAAGTTTTGTAGAGTCAGACATTTGAGTGTATGTGGGAGGGAGAAGGGTATGAGTATCTAAGAAAGAAAACCAGACAGGTTATTGATAAAAAATGTAGATGAGGGGCACCTGGGTGGCTCAGTTGGTTAAGCGTGTGCCTTTGGCTCAGGTCATGATCCCAGGGTTTGGGGATCAGCCCCACATCAGGTTCCTTGCTCAGTGGGGAGTCTGCTTCTCCCTCTCCCTCTGCCTCTCACCACCCCCTCCCCTGGCTTGTGCTCTCTTGTGGGCCTGCACGCATGCTCTCTCTATCAAATAAATAAAAATCTTTTTAAAAATGTAGATGAATTGGTATGCTTTGTAGATTGACTTGTAAAATGCTGTTCTAAAATTCATTAAGTATTATCAGAAAGTTAACCAGGAAGTTTAGATTGTGACCACCTTTGAAGATAATTCAAATGGATGGATAGACACAGTTAGCAGGGTTGTTTTATTTATTTATTTTTTAAACAAAACATGAAACCAAGGTATTTCATATCTTGAACGAATATAAGCACTCCTAGAATGATAATCCACCTTTCCTGGGAAGTATTGAATAATATTTCTTAGTGGGCACTCCCATTTCATTTTTACCCATCACGTCCCCTAAAATTCAGGCTGGGAAATTGACAAAAAGGATTCTGATCATTTAGAGAAGAAAATCATGCAATTAAAGTGGGAAAATTCCTCTGTATTTCTGGGAAAGCATAACTATTCAGTAGATAAGCAAAATTTTAAATCTGGTGATATTCTTACAGTTACAGGTACTCTAAAGAAACTCTTACTGATCCATCAGAAAATTTAACATCAAGCTTATCAACCTGTTCACTTGATCAGAATTTGTTACTCAATAGAACATCACCTGAAGTAGTAGAAAAAGGTAAGAACTGATAGTGTCACTAAAAATATTCTAAAACCGGTCAACTCAATTATATCTGTAAAAATGATTATGATATTTATTAGCAAAAGTGACTAAAAAACAAACAGGAAAATATTTGCATCTTATGTATGTAAGAAAAAATAATGTTAATATATATTATATATAAAGAACAATAAGAAAAGAAGAATATTTCAGTAGGGAATTGGCTAAGAATATATGCATTTAAATTAGGGAAATGGTATAAATATGTAAAAAATGTAATTTTATGAAAAACACTACACTAAATAAAGATTTTTTACCTATTGAGACACAAATTATGATTATAATTTTTTTTACCTTTAGATGTTTCTACCTATTAGAAAAACATTAAAAATAAAAATATTTTCTACCTATTAGAAAAACATTAAAAATAAAAATATTTTCTACCTATTTTTATCAAAAATAAAAAGAAATGATGTAGAGGGAAAGACATTTCATGCATTGCTGGGAGTATATAAGTTTCTAACTCTTTGAAAGTACATTTTCAATATAGTAAAGAACAAAAATATGCATATATGCTTAAATCAGCGATTCTACTTTTACTGACTTAGGAAAATAACCAGGAATGTGCACAAGGATTTATTTACAATTATAGCTGTGGCATTCCTGTTTAATAGAACGGAAAGTTAGAAATATTTCATGAGGGATGCCTGGGTGGTTCACTTGGTTAAGCTTCTGCCTTCAGCTCAGGTCATGATCCTGGAGTCCCCAGAATCTAGCAGCATGGCAGGCTTCTTGCTCAGCAGGGAGTCTGCTTCTCCCTCTGTCTCTTATCCCACTCATGCTTGCTCTCTTTCTCTCAAATAAATAAGGTCTTAAAAAAAATATTTCATGAGTAAAAAGTAAGGATTGATTAAATAAAGTACAAAACTTTTATTCAGAACACCACTATTAAAATTCTGGTATAAAAAAAATCTTAAAAACATGGGGAAATTGACATAATATGGTGTTAAGTGTAAAAGTACGTTATAATATGAGCTGGACATTTAAGTATATAATGTACATAAATATGCATATTTTTATGTGAACTAAAAATGTGGAAGATATAACAAACACAAGGAGCAACTCTCTGTGTTTGGTGGGATTATAGATAATTTAATTTTTACTTGTTTACTTTTTGCTTTTGTATACTTTCAAATTTTGTAACATGAATATGAATCATTCTTATAATTAGGAAAAAGCAAAAAATCTTAAATAATTAAGGAGTTGAAGTAGTTGAGTTTCTAATAGGAATGCTAAAATTAATATTTAAAATAAAACACTATCTTGTCTACATAGGTTGTGAAAAGGAATCTGGGTCATATATATGGATATATGTACTCCTGGGTAATATGCTCCGTGGAATTGGGGAAACCCCCATAGTACCCTTGGGGATTTCTTACATTGATGATTTTGCTGAAGAAGGACATTCTTCTTTTTATTTAGGTAATGAACAGAAAATTAGTTTTATGACTACTTTCCTGGGTCCACTCTTGAAATAATAGTGTTCCTACATTCATTCTTTTATTTATTAAAAAGTATTTTTAGACATGTATAATGTTACTTTAAAAAATGTATTGCAAAAGAACCATGTATTCTTGGCATTTGATAAAATTGTTTTATAATATTTTCAGGTACTTTGCATGCACTATCAATGGTTGGTCCAATCATTGGCTTTATACAGGCATCTCTGTTTGCTAAAATATACGTGGATATTGGATATGAAGATCTCAGTAAGTATAATCAGAACAAGGTAACATAATAATGTTTTTCAAGTATAGGACACCATTTTTCCAAATATTAAATTCATCACTCAGCATCAGGGAAATCCAAATCAAACCTCAATGAGATATCACCTCACACCAGTCAGAATGGCTAAAATTAACAAGTCAGGAAATGACAGATGTTGGCGGGGATGCGGAGAAAGGGGAACCCTCCTACACTGTTGGTGGGAATGCAAGCTGGTGCAGCCGCTCTGGAAAACAGTATGGAGGTTCCTCAAAAAGGTGAAAATAGAGCTAACATATGATACAGCAATTGCACTACTTGGTATTTACCTTAAAGATACAAATATAGGGATCCGAAGGGGTACATGCACCCCGATGTTTATAGCAGCAATGTCCACAATAGCCAAACTGTGGAAAGAGCCAAGATGTCCATTGACAGATGAATGGATAAAGAAGAAGTGGTATATATATACAATGGAATAGTATGCAGCCATCAAAAGGAATGAAATCTTGCCATTTGCAACGACGTGGATAGAACTGGAGAGTGTTATGTTGAGCGAAATAAGTCAATCAAAGAAAGACATGTATCATATGACCTCACTGATA
This sequence comes from Neomonachus schauinslandi, assembly GCF_002201575.2. Taxonomy (NCBI): domain Eukaryota; kingdom Metazoa; phylum Chordata; class Mammalia; order Carnivora; family Phocidae; genus Neomonachus; species Neomonachus schauinslandi. The sequence goes on along the minus strand of NC_058407.1, from coordinate 84,600,718 downwards.
TGAGGCATTCTTAATCTCAGGAAGCAAACTGAGGGTTGCTGGAGTGGTGGGGGGTGGGAGGGATGGGGTGGCTGGGTGATAGACATTGGGGAGGGTATGTGCTATGGTGAGCACTGTGAATTGTGCAGGACTGTTGAATCACAGATCTGTACCTCTGAAACAAATAATACATTATATGTAAAAAAAAAAAAAAAAAAGAAGAAGAAGAAGATAGCAGGAGGGGAAGAATGAAGGGGGGGAAATCAGAGGGGGAGATGAACCATGAGAGACGATGGACTCTGAAAAACAAACTGAGGGTTCTAGAGGGGAGGGAGGTGGGAGGGTGGGTTAGCCTGGTGATGGGTATTAAAGAGGGCACATTCTGCATGGAGCACTGGGTGTTATATGCAAATAATGAATCATGGAACACCACATCAAAAACTAATGATGTAATGTCTGGTGATTAACATAACATAATAAAAATTAATTAATTAAAAAAAGAATTCACTTTTTCAATAGTCTGCTATTTGTGTGATGAAGTGTGATTAAAATAAAAAAATAGCATCTCAGAATTGATGTAATATAGTTTACTTTCTTCATCTATGAAGGACAGCAATCATTATTATTATTGCTCAAAATTTATTGCATTTCAAAATGATTTTTTGACTGCTTCTAATTCTTCATTCTAGGCAATATCAGAATAACTCCTAAGGACTCTCGCTGGGTTGGTGCTTGGTGGCTTGGTTTCCTTGTGGCTGGAATATTATCTATTATGTCTTCCATACCATTCTTTTTCCTGCCCAAAAATCTGGATAAATCACAGAAAGAAACATCTTTGGATTTGCTCAAAACAAATGAGGAAAGGACTCACATGGCTGACGTGACCAACCATGGGCAAAATGTTAGTGAAAATATAAGTGGTAAGTATTCACATTTATATCAATTTGGAATTATTAATTTCAGTGAAAGTAGATGAAACTCTTTCTCAGTTGCCATTGGATAGAAAGCTTAGTTCTGACCATATCTGATGGAAACCTTTAGAGATCTATAGAGAGAGATATTTCAAAGTCCATGTCATCCCTCTCTAAATAACCACATCTGGTTCCGTCTTGCTAGACTCAGATACTTACTCCTATTTTTTCTAAGAAATTCCTTCCACTTTTAACTTCCATTACAGTTAGTTAACCTTCTCATTATAGACCCAGATCACAAAATTCTTGCCACAAACAGAAGTTATGAATTTTTTACACACCTGTTTGTAGGCACAAGTTGTTGTACTATTATTGTCATAATGTCACCTGAGACACATTATTATTCTCCTCCTTTCCTTGCACCATAAGAAAAGTGATTTATAATACTGCCAGATTTGCTGATACAGTATTTTATAGTAGAAAGTCTACCAGGAAACAGATCTGAGTCCTGGTACTAAATTAAACTTTATAATTTTTTTAACTTTAGTCTTCTCATTTCTGTGAACTTTGGATTATACTGTCTTCAAGGTAAATTTTTACTTAATAATTTTATTATTAGCATAACAATTAATACTAAGTGCTAACAAATAAGAGACATTGCATGTCTACTCACTTTGGTTTCTTGAGCACCTAGCATATTGCCTGGGACCCAGTTGAAAACCAAATATTTGTTGAATGAATGAATTAATGAATTAATGATATATGTAGTTGTATGGTAGAGTGATAAGAATAACCAAATATGAAGTGAACTGAGCAAGTTGCAAAACAGCATGTATGTATGATTTCATTTTGCAGTAAAATAAACTGAGTAGATACTAATGTACATATGGAAAAATGAAGGAAAAAATATAAAAAACTGTTGACAGTAGGATTGTAGGTACTCTGACTTTCTGTGTTATATGTTTAGGTAATTTTCAGTCTTCTATAACTTTTATTACATTTATGAAATAAAGATATTAAGATACATTTAAGCTGTATTATAATATCTTATTTTTATATTTTTATAGGTTTTTTCCAGTCCTTGAAATGCATCCTTACCAATCCCCTATATGTTATATTACAGTGTTTGTCATTAACGCTAGCCAGTAGCCATATTGGTGTTATTACTTATGTCTCCAAATACATAGAGCAACAGTATGGTTACTCAACATCTGAGGCTAACATTTTGCTTGGTAAGACACATTATTTATATTTGTTTGATAAGCCATATACTACCAAGTAATTGAGTTTCAAGTGACATTTTGTTGTGAAGGCAATTTTATATTTTAGTAAATATAATTTCCAATTGTTCTCTTGCAAGTTTTATCAAATTTGTTGATCTCATAATATCATCATTGCTCTGCATTTGAGATTGCATCTCATGTTATTTTTGAGAAGATGAATTTCTAAAAGAAAGTTGTGTGCAAATGGAACATTTAGATATAGTATCTGCATAACTGGATTTTATAATGTTGAGATCCTGAGACAAATCCTTTTGTAATTTAATCATTATGATTTCATAATTCATGCACTTTGAATCAGGACTCAGCTACTTACAAAAAAATAGGACAAAAGAAAAATCGACTTAAACACATCATTGATGTCTATGTAATTCAGACAAGTGTCATATTTTATTTTATTTATTTATTTTTAAAGATTTTATTTATTTATTTGACACAGAGAGAGATAGCGAGGGCAGGAACACAAGCAGGGGTAGTGGGAGAGGGGGAAGCAGGCTTCCTGCTGAGCAGAGAGCCGGATGTGGGGTTTGATCACAGGACCCTGGGATCGTGACCTGAGCCAAAGGCAGACACTTAACAACTGAGCCACCCAGGCGCCCCCCACAAGTATCATATTTTAGGAGTTACTTTGTTATATTATCTATTTCCAATGATATATTAAATCTTGCTTATGAAGAAATGGTTTTCTTATATCATTCTTCCCTCACCCCCAGTATAATATGAGATTCTTAAGGGCAGTACATTACCCTGTACAGTGCTCAACACATTGTAGAAACTCAGTAAATATTTGATAAATTAAACTGAATTTATCAAGTGGTATGTGAGTAGGTCATAAGTTAAGAAAATAATAATTCTGTTAGATACTTTTATTGAGCTTAAGATAAAAATTTAAACTATGAGAGTCAAGTTTGACTTCCAATCAGGTTCCCAGCCTGAATTTGTTGTTGTTGTTAGAGGGATCTTTACCTTTAATAACTCTTGTAGGACAGTGAAAATTTTACCAGGGGTCAATCATTTTTAATACCATATTTAAGCCTGTTTATCATCACAGGGCATAGGTATGTTTGGATAAAGAAGAGATATTAAATCTAGTAGTTAATTTTATTTATTTATTTATTTTTAAAGATTTTATTTATTTATTTGAGAGAGAGCAAGCACATGAGAGGGGGGAGGGTCAGAGGGAGAAGCAGACTCCCCGCTGAGCAGGGAGCCCGATGCAGGACTGGATCCAGGGACTCCAGGATCATGACCTGAGCCGAAGGCAGTCGCTTAACCGACTGAGCACCCAGGCGCCCCTCTAGTAGTTAATTTTAAAGTGATGGGCAAATTTGGAATGAGTTTTTAAGGATTAGAACTCTTCATTTTGAGGAAATGTAAAGGATTTTATTTTTTTTATTCTTTTTTTTTTACTATGTTCAGTTAGTCAACATATAGTACATCATTCGTTTTTGATGTAGTGTTCAGTGTGTAAAGGATTTTAGATGGTAGGATGCAAGCCTTATAGGCAGGAAGATGATATTTTATTGTTTTCCAGAAAAAGAAAGTCCCTCATAAAAACCATCGATTGAAACATTCAAATATCCTCAGTCACTGACTTCTGCTATTGGGGAACCCAAATCCACAGCACTGGCATCAAGAAATTATTTCCATTTCTCCCATGTGGTACACTGGTTTCCTACCTCCATCCGGGGCTGTTAGCTTGCTACTTAAGGAATAAGATGGGATGAATTTAGTTGATGCATTCTGTGTTTCCTTTATAAAGATATTTCAGAATAACCATATTTATATAATCACAATTTTCTTCTCTTCCTTATTTCTAGGAAGCTTAACCTTACCAACTGTTGCAACTGGAATATTTATAGGAGGATATATCGTTAAGAAATTCAAACTTACCTTGCTTGGAATGGCCAAATTATCATTTTATACCAATGTATTGGCCTTCATATTTCAACTATTAAATTTTGCATTAATTTGTGAAAACAGATCAGTTGCTGGCCTAACTTTGACCTATGATGGGTTTGTATATATCAATATATTAGTTACAAAATGTATGAACTATCAAATGTAAAAGACTATAAGGAAAACAGGGCATATAGCAATCTTAGCTAAACTTTCTTTTAATTGAAATTTCAATTTACAAAATCTTAAAACATCTACTTCCTAAGATCTCAAAAAATTCTCCTTTTATTCCTAAAAGAAAACCTATGTAAGTTGTAATAATAATAGTTATCCTTTATGGGGTGCCTACAATGACAGACAGGTACTTTTACCCCCATTTTATAGATAGGGAAAGTAGGGCTTACAGAGATACACAGATTACCTGACTAGCAATGTTAAGATTCTGACTTTAATTGGGGGGTTTAGACTCCAAAACTTTTAGTCTTTTTTTTTTTTTTGATTGCTACAATTTTGGATGCTTCATAAGAGGAATATAACATTTCCCAAAAGTGAGCAATTTTTATCTGCCATTAATTTTAATGGTTAACAAGTACCTTTATAAGAAAACACTTCTTATATTGTGCTGAATTCTCCTTTTCTGCAAGCTAATGCTATTTATTCTGTTAATATTGTTATTAGCAGTAGAGTTAATAAATATCCTATATATAATTGTATGTTAGACCATAGAAAACCTTTACTCTGTATTATTATCAAGTATTGTGAAGTATTCCTAGTACTGTAGTTCTACCCCAAATTAGGGGCAGGATTCTGGTACAGGTTTCTTATCATCTCTTGAATATAGCCAATAATTTAAGCTTAGGAAGGTTCACATTCAGACAACAAGGAAAGATCCTTGGATTACAGTTGAATAACTATGATACCTAGTGCTCCTTATTGTTGGCTCTGAGCATTTATACTCTGGATCCTTTGAGATGTCAGTTTGAACTCGTCAATTTTCCCCACATTTCTTTACCTAAACACCATCCTATTTTGGAGATCTGTCAACCTAGTCTTGAATTATCTCTCAGCTTTCTCCTAATCCTGACTGTTGGTAATTACTCCTATCCACCATTATCCACTCCAGTAAATACAGAATACTTAGAACATTGAACTTTTGGGGTAAAAGCACCTTAAAGATCATGAAGCCCAAACCCCTTTTTTCCTCTTCATTTATTAGTTGAGAACCAGGGGAACTGTGACTTATCTGAAGTCACACAATGACTCCAAAGATCACATCAGTAGTTCCAAGGGCTCCCAAGTTGTCAGACATGCTTTAGAGTGGCTTTAGAGCCAGTTCCATAAAACAAGTATAATAACTGTGCCATCTATTCAAAAGAAAGCAGCTGGAGTTGTATAGGATTCTCTCCATTCAGTAAAATTTTACTGAGTGCTACTTAAAGGTCAAAAAGATTTATGAGATAGATCACTGCCTTCATGAAACTCATAGTTTAATGATAGCAAATTACAGAATCGTTGTATTTAGCATTTATGAAGTGTTAGTAACAGGAGTAAGTTTTTAAAGTATAAATTAGTACAGAGGTTCTCAGAATGTGATCTGAGGGTCTATAGGGGTCCCTGAGACCTTATTGAAGGCTCAGCACATTCTAAGCTATTTTTATAATAATACCAGGATAGTATTTGCCTTTTCATTCTTATTTTCTCGTGAGTGTATAGCGATATTTTCTAAGGCTACAATAATGTGATGATAACATCCGTCTGATGGCTACTGATGTGTGTTTGTGTCTTCTCATGTATTAAAAAAAATTTTTTTTGAGACAGCATGAGTGAGGAGCAGAGGGAGAGAGAGAATCCCAAGCAGACTCCCCCTGAGCTCGGAGCCCAACATGGGGCTCAATCTCACAACCCTGAGATCATGACCTGAGCTGGAATCAAGAGTCGGACACTTAAATGATTGCACCACCCAGGCACCCCGTGTATTAAAATTTCTTAGTATTAATTTCTGATTATATAGCTATCAATGTCAATATATATAACCCACTTGGACAAAAAATGTTTGAGATCCCCAATACTTTTAAGAGTATGAAGGGCTACTGAGAACAAAATTTTGAGAACTGCCATGTGAATTTTTTCCCCCAATAGCCCTATGCGGTTGATGTTATTATCTATGACTTACAAATGGCAGAGCTGATTCTAGGAAGAGTAGTCACAACACTCTGAAGTGGCAGAACTAATGTGAGCACAGGAGTATCTGATGGCAATGTCTGGACTTGGTCATTAATCATTATGTTTAACCTCTCCCAGTTGTATGTTCCCAAGCAGAATTAGGTATTAGATGCATTTTAGTAAAATTATTGGTAATAGAATATCTGAATTTCTGAATCTACTTCTTCATGTAAATTACTTCCTTATTCAAATATAATTTATCAATTCTCAATTATTATCAAGATTTTTACAAAAAACAAAAGAATAATTTTAATAATCTATAAGCAGAAAATTAATTATACAAATAATCCATTTTTAATTTTAGCCATATTATAAGGTTATATTTTACAAATATATCCATGTTTTACCGTCAATCATTATAAAGTATGTTGTCATTTCATTTAAAAAGTGTATGGAGTTTTTCTAATCTTTCTCAACTGATTTTATTATTCTTGATTTTTAAAAAAATTGATCCTTAGGGGTTCTGAAATTCTTATGTAGTTGAAATATAGATTTAAAAAGTCAAACTAAATAACACAGATTCATGGGACTTTACAGTAAGCTGGAAAGAACTTTAGTCTATCACCTTATTGAAGAGAAACTGAGTCTCAGAAAAATGAAGTGACTTGTTTAATGAGTAATTTCTTGGTAGATCACAAGGACCTCTTATATAAGTCTTATGGATCCTCTTTCTTTATGTCTGGGTAAAGATGGGAGGTGTTAAGTTAATAAACACTATATTAAAAAATGCCATTTTGACAACATCACTCATCAAATTTTGCTGTCTTATTAAAGCCCAACTGTTTTCCTTATTTCTCTCCTCCCCTCATCCCTCTCTCTTCTTCTCTCCCCTTTCCTAATGCCCTCCCACTTTTCCTCCTTTCTCTTGGCTTCCCTTTCCTATCCTCCCTCTCTTTTTCTTTTCTCCTCTCTTCCCTCCTTCGCTCTCTTTTTGATATGTGTCTACCTTATATTTCCAGAAATAATCCAGTGGCATCTCATATAAATGTACCACTTTCTTATTGCAACTCAGACTGCAATTGTGATCAAAATCACTGGGAACCAGTCTGTGGAGACAATGGAATAACTTACATGTCACCTTGTCTAGCAGGATGCAAATCTTCAAATGGCAATAAAAAGTCTATGGTGAGTATTCGTTTTTACTTTCTCTTCTCTCCTTGATCAACATTGCAGATTTGATTTAACAATTACTTATCAAATCTTTCTATAAGTAAGGTCTCTAGTAAAAAGAGAATAGAAAAAGACTCCTAATATTCTCTGTCATTGTGATGGCTGTGAAGTTGTGTAAATGAAAGCCTCACATAAAATCCTGCTTGAAACACAAATAGATTTTTCTATTGCTTAAATCTCTTTGGAGATTACTCCCACTTTTCCTCCTTGAGTTTATGAGAACATGACCTTCTGGAATTTAAATGCATTTAGAATCCTTAGGAAGCGCTGCATTTTACTAATTAGATTAAACTAGAGATAACTTACTCCTTTAGAAATTAGGGGAAAGTCCTGATCCAACCACTTGCCAGCACTCCCTTCGTTTCCAGGACAATAATCTATATGCAATTTTGCATATAGATTCTGACAAGTTTATCTTTAGGCTCACTACATTTTTAACTTTCCAGAAAATTAATCAAGGTTTCATGCTCACTTGACTGTCCCAATTCTTGGCTTCCAACTTTGATTTCCCCAAGGGTAGAACTTCTATCCAGGATAACTTCATCTTTTGCCTATCTGTTCCTAACATTTTCCATAGAAATGCCATTTCTTTCTTCACTCAAAATATTCCCTTCCATGCAAACTATGGGTTCTTCCTAATTCCCTGAGTTTATTTCAGGTATCATGAACTGGGGATCAGGTATCATGCTCCCTATTTCACTTCCAGTCTACTGAATATCTCACAAAGTTGGGGAGCCATATCCTGGGCCATTTTCCTATCACCAACATTAGCAGTATAATCAGCTATGATCATTGCTCTCTACCACACAGTTCTGTCTTTGATTTTCAAACTTTAACATCTTTTTCTGGTCCATAATCCTACTAATTGTATTGTTGAAGGGCACTGAGAACTTTGAAGAATAAAGCACCTGGATTCTTTGAAGCCAGGACATAAATTTGCAGAAATGTGACCCAAGGACCGTACTTAAAAACCCATATCTCATATTCATGGGTCTAGTGCCTTTCACTGATAGTGCCCCATTTTAATCCATGGTCCCACTTGGCCCATTAGTGAAGGCCTGGAGGAGACATGATATTAGAATCCTAAGAGAGCTCTGTGTGCATTTTTCTGAATACTGGAAATGACTATACCATTTGAGGACCGCTATGGAGTTCTTTTACCAAATCCTTAGCAATAAATCATCCCTTCTTAATTGCTCAAAATAATGTTCTTGGGTTTATTGGTCAGTAGGCTTGATATATCAAGGATTCATCCGTATTGTTCCTAGTTAAAAAGTAAAGTTCGATTATCAGATAAGTATGGATTCAAATTACTTCCTTCGGTAAATAAAGTACTAATAGGTTTAAGCTTCCCTTAAACCTTAGTTTAGCCTAGACTCAAAACAGATTTTATTAAAACCACCTATCTAAGTAAACTGCTTGCCAAATTAAATCTCTAAAATCATTTGTTCCTAAGTTTTCCCCTTCTGTGGTCTACCCATTAGGGTATTCTGTTGTGTTGAACCTCTCTGGTAATAACATCATATATCTTATAATCTGTCATTATGCTCTTGGATGTTGTGTTTGTGGGTCAAAGTAGGATTCTAGTACCCCTGCCTAGGTCCTATTCCCCTAGACTCTGCCCCATTCTAATGAGTAGCTCTAGTGCCAGTTTTGCCCCCCACAAAACTGTATCTTCTGGATTCTCTGAGTAATCCTTCCCTTCCCTTCCTGTTCCTGACACTTAGTAAGACTGTTAAAAAGAGTAACTAGATTTTTTTATAGAAAGTAAAAATGAGTGGGAGAAAATTATTAAAAAGAATTTATATTAATGAGAAATTATATACAGAGTTTCAAACATTAATTTTTTCTATCCTTCCCTAATTTTTAATTTAGGAATAAATTAAATGTTAATAGTGAATTGCATTTTTTTGTCTAGAGAGGAATCCAGGAAACTATTTTGCCTTTCAACTATTAAACAACTGTATTTTCAGAATGCTTTCTTCAAACATTGTAAATATTTTAGCTTGAATGGATGAGACTTCTTTAAATATAATGAAATGTATTCATAGTCCAGTCATATCTTCTAAATATATTCTGCAATATTTCAAAAACTATTTTTTAGGTGTTTTATAACTGTAGTTGTGTGGAAGTAACTGGTGTCCAGAACAAAAATAATTCGGTGACTTTGGGTGAATGCCCAAGAGATAGTCAATGTACAAAAAAATTTTATATTTATGCAGTGGTGCAAGTCTTGAATTATTTTTTCTCTTCATTGGGAAGCACCCCAACTGTCTTGCTGGTTTTTAAGTAAGTATGACTTTTTAAAAAGCGTTTTTATGTGTATTAGACTATAAACACACCTAATAATGTACATATTTTCCATAACATATTTGGAACACAAATTTGTATTTTGTTACATTTTAATTTTCTAGGAATGCATTTACTTAGGATTATTGTGATACCACAATGTCATAATTAATGATAAAATTTCATACTTTCTCCTCTTACTAAGAATTTTGTGACATAGACTGATTGATAATTGCTTCAATTGTGAAAAAAAAAATCTCTGTTGTGATTCTATAAGAACTTCTAATTTTGAGATGCCTTATACGAGGATGGGCCTGTCAGAGTGAATCAACTATTGATTTCATTGAAAGAAAACATTTAGGAACCAGACTGTATAATATAACCAGCCTATAAAATTCTAAAGCCTTTAATATACCCTCAAAATAGCTTTTGACCTGGTCTCTCAAATATCCTCATAGACAGGAAAAAAATAACATGAGCAGAATTCATTCCTTTCTTCCCTGATTAGACAAATACTTAAACCATGCTTGAAGAATACTCCGGTGAATAAAACAGATACAGTACCTGTTCTCATACAGTTTAGAGTATGACAGGAAAGACTGATGTAAGAAAAATAGAACTAAAATAAACACATAATTACAAATTGTCATTAGTACTAGTAAGGAAAAGGAGTGATATTAAAGAGAATAAAGAGGAAAACCTAATTTAGGATTGAGGTGAGGAGCTGTGAGGAAGAGGACTCAGAGACTTCTCAAAAAAAAAAATCCACATTTAATCTAAAAGTCTAGAGAAGAAGTTACCATTAGCAAAATGAAGAACTGTACAGAAAAACGGTCTAGGTACTGATGCATCAAGGCCAGAAAGAGCTGGAGTGTTTGAGAAGTGAAAAGAAACTGGCTGGTTGGAACATACTGAGTGAGAGGGCTATGACATAAGATAAGACTGGAGAGTTAGGAAGGGAGCAGATAACACAAGCCTTGTTGGTGAAGTTAATTATTCAGTTACCTAAAACCGAAAACATACAAAAACTTGCAGGCAGGTCTTAAAGACATGCATGTGTAAATATGCTGGCCTAGGTTAACATCTAAATTATATTTTTAAGACCTAGGTTGTTGACTCTAAGTTCACCGTCAGCCAATAGCATGACATGGATGGGAAAGAAAACAAATGGGTTAAGCTCTGTTAAAATGAGTATACATGAGTAAACTGAGTCTACAGTTGTTTAATTCTACTCTGACCCAAAATCTTGTTAAATTATTTTTCCTAATTTATTCTACGGCTATATTTCCACCTTAATATGAAATGTTGTCTACTCAAAAAGAGGTCTTACATAATTGCCAAAGTACAGCTTCATTAACTATCAGAAAAATCCTCCCTCAAAAAAGTATTAGCTTTATCTCAAAAAGTCTTAGCTTTTTAATTTAAAATCTTTTGCAGGGTGAAAGAGGGTTTTAGAGATCATTGTTTCATCGTTAATGTCATTTATATGGTTAAGGTAAACATTACCATTTGGCAAAAACATTTACTGATCTCTCACCAGCCTTTGATTTTATTGAAGGAAAACTTTCGTGAAACGGACTGTAGAATAAAAATGTAAACTTCAGTCTATTAATGATTTTCCAATGCTTATATCATAAGGCTGTTATTAAAATTAGACTAAGCAGGAGTGATGATATTCACTCATTCAGTCTATTCATTTTGTGTGTCAGGCACAATTATAGGTGCTAAGGACAGAACTGTGAACAAAGTGATAAAGGTCCTGCTTCCACTAGCTACCGGGGCAGTGAGGGATGGGGGACTGGATGGGCATAAGAGCAGGAACAATAAATAAATAAGCAAGTAAATGTATAAAGTAGAAGTGTTAAGCATTAGGAAGAAAAATAAATCAGCTTAAGAATATAAGAGGGGGGCAAGCAAATGGTACTAATTCAGATGTTGTGCATTGGAAGTCATTTGATCAGAGACCTGAAAAAAAGTGAATGTACAAGCTACGCTGATATGGGGACAGGTGAAGAGCATGGTCCAGAAAATGTACACCCTGTGGGGCACGGTAACAACTTTGGAGTTTATTCTAATTGTATAGAGAAGCCAGCAGAGACATTTGAGCATTGGAATTATACAACTGACTTATCCAATTAGAAGATCACTCTGGCTTTTGAGTGGAGAACAAGTTTTTGGGCTGCAAGAATAGAAACAGGGAGAACAGAAGGCTATGATAGTTCTTCACAGGATGGGAGTTTGAGGATGGTGATGGTAAAGGAAATAGAAAGTGTTATGAGTCTCAGTCTTTGTTCTCTTTTTAAGGCAACGTCAATAGGATTTGCTGATAGATTGAATGTGGCATGTAAGAAAAAAAGTTTAAGGATGATCCCAAGGTTCTAGCCCAGCTTTGAGAAGATGGTGGTACTGCTGAACAAATTAGTGAAGACTAAGGAAGGGTAGTTTGGAGAAAGTGGAGAAGACTTTGTTCTATCCCTGTAAATCTGAGATGCCTATTGGAGAAATATTAGAGCTGGAGATATAAATTTTGGATCCATGGCACTTTTGAGATCTTCTAAGGACTGAGTACAGATAGAAACAAGATTCTAGAACCAAGATCCAGGCATTCCAACTCCAGAAATCAAGAGGAGGATGAGAATCCGTTGAAGAAAACTGAGAAGGAGGTCCCATGAGGTTGGAGAAAAACCAAGAGGGTAGGTCATAGAAGTTAAGAGTTAGGAAGACATCACCGGATTTCATTATGTGCTGGTCATGGCTAGCCTTAACAAAAATAATGTGTAAAGATGGGGGGAAAGAAAGGCTATTTTGCAAAGGATGCAAGAGAAAATGCAAGAAAGGGAAGTGCAGATACCCAGTAGGAAAAATTCTTTATATTAGTAGTGTTATAAAAAGAAGCAGAGAAAAGGTATGGTAAGTTAGTAGGGGTGTGGCCTTAAGATTTCTGTTTATACTAGATATTGTAGCATGCTTGTGGGCTGATGAGAATTATCCAGTAGAGATGAAGGAAATTGATAGTGAAGTTAAGAGGGGGGGAACAATTAAAGGGGAAGATTAAAAGGGATATGAACAAGTACACAGAGTTTACTCTGTAATGGAAGGGAATGTCATCTATGTGGGTAAAAATAAAATGATACACATGTAGCCTTAGTCATGCAAGGGTATTGAAATTCTGTTCTGATTGCTTCTACTTTTTCTGTTAGATAAAAAGCAAGGTAATCAGCTAAGAGGGAGGAGGAAAAAAAGAAAAGGTTTGAGATGAGATCAGGAAATGGAAACTAGTCATCTTAAAGGCTGGGAGAATAAACTGTGAAAACAGACTAGTAAAATACAGTAGGATTGTACTGGAGGCCCTGAGGGTTTGTGCTTAAAATGAGCTTAGTCAGAATATTTGAATGGTTTCCTCCAGCCAGCAGTTCTCTAGGTATAGGTGCAGAAAAGGCAGGGGTTGGATGAAAGCATGTTTGCTTGCCTGGGACAGTAAAGGATGGGGAGGACAGAAAAGTCCAGGGAATATGAAAGGAATGATTATAAGGAGAGAGCATGGTGAGAAAAGTGAGGACATGAAAATGGAGATTACCTCGGACAAAGTGGGGAGTGTCAAGGGCCTGAAGAGCCCTGTGGGGCTGAGGCTTGTTGGAGTTGGTTTATTGGAGAGAGTGAATTTAAAAGTTGAGAGGTGCTTCTGGTGAGGGAGTGCTCAAAACTGAGAATTAGGGAAGTGTGTACTTTATAGCATGACCAAGGGTAGGTGAGGTAAGACCAAAGGAGGGAAGAGGTCAGGAAACCTGGAGGCCAGAGCATTGGAGGATGGTCTACATGGATTATTATAATAACTAGGAAAAGTGGCAGATATAGTTTTGGAAAAAAACGACAGACAGCCTAGTACTAAAATCCCCAAGGAATGATGGGAGTGGTGATCAAGATACCAGTATCTGTAGTTATAGTATCTACAGATACTATAGCCAGGAGGTTAGGGAATGGTATATCACAATGACACACCACTTGAGGGGAGTTAGAAATCTTTCAGAGGAGGCACTAGGGTCTGGAGGTGTTTAAAAAAAAAAAAAAAGAGCAAGAAGGACATCTACACTGAGACCCAGTAAGACTACAGAGAAAAACAGCCCTTATTTGAAAGAGTTGCATGGGAAGAGAACCATCAGGGGGCAGCCAGGCTTTGTTAGAACAAGAAAGTGAAGGGGTTCCTAAGAACATAAGATCTAAGGATTTTTGGTAACGGGACAAAATGGAAGAGTTTGAGTGGATATAAAAGGAGCAGGAGACTGGGTGTGATTAAAGAATTATCTAAATCATGTGGGGGTGAGAGCTCAGGGACCCAGGAATATGAAAATGGTGCTGAGAGGTTGTATGACTTCTCCAAGTCATGCAGTCAATATGAAACACCATTTATCTCTTTATTCAAGAAGAAGAACTAGCATGGAATATCCCAGGGGTCACTTAGCAAATGTTTGTTGAATAACTAAATCTACTTATTTCTATGAACAAATACAGTCATCCAAACAGCTCAAGAAAAAACAACCACCACCACCACCTTTGTATCACTTAATCAAATATTTCCAAAAAAACAGGGTTTTTGAGACTCAGTCACCTCCTCCCCATCCTGCCACCGCTGCTGAATAATTCATTTCACGTGATACGTATTAGGCTATCACAGGGATATCACAGAATGACATGGTCATCTCATCATCTTATTGAACACAGAAAAATGGAATTATGGAAACAATTTCTAAGTGCAAGAGTGAGTTAATTTCTAAGAGAGGATACAAATATGCTTGCTCCCTTTAAAATGACATTTAAATACACTAGACATTAGAATACAAGTATCTTTTTTGACAGTCCGGGTTATATTACATAGTTCATGGATCATATTAGTGAACTTTGTTGTTAGTAGCAATGGCAGAAATGAGATGGTAAAAGTCCTCATACCAAGACCTCAATAAAGGTATCTGCCTTAGTGTATGGCCTGTGTCAACTGAATGGGTCACATGGGATCTGTTTCTTTGTAGTCATAATAAAGTCTGTTCCGACCACACACTCATAGGATTTCAAAGGATCAAATGTGAAAATGTTAAAGCATCTTGAAATCTCAAAATGTTGAGTAAATAAGAGAATAATAATTATTATCACTCAGCTGTTCACCTTTTAAAACAACTGAAAATAAAGCTTGAAATAATGTCAGGCATTCACTTGAGGGTTTTCATCTGATCATGAAGAACAATACCACTGAGAAATGTTTTGATTTTGAACGTGGTTTGGTATTTTGGAGATGTTTAATGTGCCTTCGCCTTTATCTTATTTCAGAACTGTTCAACCTGAACTGAAATCCCTTGCGGTGGGTTTCCATTCACTAACTATACGAGCATTAGGTATGCTAAATATACAGATTAAAAATTTAAGATATGAATTTTCATACCAAAGCTCACAGACTGGGTGTAATTAATTTCCAGTCATAAGAAATTTTTCAATATATAATTAAAAATAATTGCTATTTTTTGTGGTAAATAAAAAAAATAATGAGGAAAACTAAGTAACTTAAAAGAGACTTTGATCATTAATTCTAGTTAAAGTCAATCTTTAAGTAGAACAAGAAGTCATATTTGTTTTATGCTCTTTCTAACACAAAGATAGGTGATGTCCAAAGTTTTTCTACTTTCAGACTTAGGAATATTACTTCCCATAGGCAGAGTGGAGAGCCTTCTACATAAAGAGTGTAATGCCCAAAACAGCTTGGAAGGCCTGGGAATCCGGTCAGGTTGAGATTGCGTGAAACAAGCAGACTTTTTGCTGCCCCACTTCCCACTGCCCACTTCTCTAAGGCTGGGGAAGCTAATCTTTATCAGAAGTTAAAAATGCAAGAGGAAATGGGAACTAAACTATAGAACTGAGCATCTTGGACTAAGGGAGTGTTCTGAATGAAAGAAAGCTCAGGATACTGTGCTTTTTGTTGTTAAACAGTAGGGCCGTAGACTTCAGAGGTAAGAGTTCTATTTCTAAATATTCAAATGAGGTGATTAGTACAAGATTTAGGACATCATCGTTTTTCCCTTGTCATTTGCCGTTTATTCTACAGAGATTTCTGTTGTTAGCACAATAACTTTTAACCTAACTCCTGTGCATGCCCCTTTGTAAGACTTATTAACAATAATATACTTATTCCTGGGAAGTAGGAAAAGAGCATCACTCATCTAGGGATTGGGGTATAAGACTGACCATGGCTTGGAGGCAACCACTGATGGCAGAAGGGAAAGGAAGTGGGAGGGGTCAATCCCTGGGATCCTTGCAAGCAAAAGAAAGAAGCATAACTCTTTGGCTAAGTGCATTGGAGAAGTTGTCCAAGAAGTATATTTGGGGAGAAGGCCACAGATCCTCAAAGGTAAAGGAGGAAATATGAAGGGCTTGGAGAGAAGAAGATGGAGGTGCTGCAGGATTCCACTCTAGTTGTCATTCCAGCCTTCTCTTCTGTCCTTCTCTAATCTTGCAGCTCTGTCTGTCTGGCAGTTCCTTGCCTCCAGATACAATGGAGATGCCTCTCTCCTAGAAGCTAGGCCACAGAAGCTAGCAGATGAAAATAGAATGTGGGGATCTAGGACTCCCCCTTAGATGCTGAAATAAGACTGAGACTAGAGGAAATTCTTCTAGTGACATAAAAGAGAAAGAAAGGAATTTTGCCATCCTAAATGTGAGCTTACTATTTTGATATGTCCAATATATGGCACAGTAAAACCTAACTACTTTTTGGAAATAATACATACTGACTAGTAGACTTTCAATTCCCAAAAAAATTGTCTTGAATACAACACATGCATAAGTTGTGGGAGGTCTATAGAGCATATTAAACTGAAAAGGATATTTGGAAAATTATTTGAAGTTTTAAAATTCTAGTAATGACTTAAGTTGGCTACCTAAAACATTTAATGAATTAAGTTTGGTCAAACCAGTGGTATTGTATTTTTCATTTTTTCAAAGGGTGACTGTGATTTGTTCAAAGCTGTAAATATCTCACCCATTTTCTTAGTACCAGTTTTTCTCAGATATCTTTGGCCCCATACACCGGTCTTTTGTCATCTCAGATTTCTAACTCTCAGAAAAATTGAGACTTAGAAATAAATGGAATCAATACAATTTTGAAATATGAATCACTACCATTTTTTACATAACAAAATAAAAATTGAAAGTCATTCACTGAAATACAAAAAGAACGAAGTAAAATCATGACCACTTCAGATCTACCCTATGGAATATAGATCTCTATCAGCATGTCTCTAAAGTTTTGGTCAAATTACCAATGCTTAGAGCTAGGAGTGTATCTCAGAGTTTATTAAAATAGCAGTAACCAGATGGGTACTTGCGCTGTAAGGCAACATATGTGTTTCTAAAAAGACTTGCATTCTGAAAAATCATATGCTACAGATAAAAATTTGGTTAGGCACAGACCACTAGATGCCCAGGTATCATTGTGATTAGAACATCAACAGAAACAAAATTCAGCCACAGGCCCTAGCTTGGACAAACCACGCTGCTTCAAGGAAGTATTAAAAATGCACACAATCAACGGAGAGAAAATGCAAGATTGTGGGCTCTCATGACACCAAGGTGGAAGTGGAGCTCTGAGCCAAGGAAGAAGGACAACCTGCCAAGAGCCTAGTATTCTGTGAAGCTGGGCCTGTATTTCTCTGGGGGAGGAAGTGCTAGCTTTCTTAAAAATGGGGTTGAAAACTCTCCTGACTTTGCATTAGTTGAGCTGAGAGGTTTTTCCTTTCTCTGTGAAGTTATAATTCTATCCCCACACTTCCAGCTCTCCTTGCCTAGGAAAAGTGTATATGAACCAACATGACTTCTGTGTTTTACTGACAACGTTCTCTTTTTTGCCACTTAGGCTTAAGCTGGTAATTATAAGAAGAACAGAGCATATGGGCATTTAATGTCCCCTCTTCTCTTCCCTATGTGTGTTGGCGGGGTGAGGGAGATAGCAGACATCTATGCTACTACATGTGATGTGAGCCTTTAAGATTCCTAATAGTCTCAATTCTTGAGTAAATTTAGGTCAAAACAATGGAATTTCAACTTTTACTTAATCTAAAATGTATCAAAGTGGAATATCATCCAGTTATGTTTGAAACCTCCTCCTTGGATTGACCTTTTCTCATCTCATATTGCAGGAGGAATTCCAGCTCCTATATATTTTGGGGCTCTGATTGATAGAGCTTGTATGAAATGGTCAACCAGCAGCTGTGGGAAACAAGGGTCTTGCAGGATATATGATTCCACATTATATGGGTAAGTTGTCATAAATGTATTTTATTAATTGATTTTTCCTTTGACTATATTCTTAAAAGATGAAATGTTGTTTTCAGTATAATAATAATTATAGCCACCCTTTAATGAATTTTGCATTCAGTACTGTATCAGGCAACATGGTATCTCATTTTAATACTCTTAGAAACTGCAGGAGATGGATATTTTTCTCCTTTTTCCTTAAATATGAAGAAACAAAGACTCAAAGAGAATGAGTAACTTGTTCAAAATCATATAGCTAATAACAAAAAGATCTGGGATTTGTACCAAAATTTGTTTTGTTGTTTCTAAAATCTCTCCTCATACTAAAAAAACTATTCAATGACCTCTGGCTTCTCTAAGAAGACACAAAATGATGCTGGGGCTTTGGTTGTAGGTCAATGGGAAAAAAAGAAAAAAAAGTTTCTATATTTTTCTGTTCATAGGGAAATAACTGGATGGTTATCTAGAAAAGAAATACTTGCAAAGGTACCTTAACCTTAAAAAAATTAATTGGAGATTAATCAAACACACAAATTTACAATATGAAACTTCAAGTATTAGAAAAAATTGTGGCAGAAATACATTTAATTATCTAGGAAG
The DNA here is from genome assembly GCF_002201575.2 of Neomonachus schauinslandi. Taxonomy (NCBI): domain Eukaryota; kingdom Metazoa; phylum Chordata; class Mammalia; order Carnivora; family Phocidae; genus Neomonachus; species Neomonachus schauinslandi. Next base: position 84,582,072 of record NC_058407.1, on the reverse strand, counting down.
TAGGAATGTGTTTCTCAGTATGACCCAAACCCCTAAAACCATGGTATAAAAAAAATGATTAAATATTTTTAAAACTCTGTGTCACAAAACTTAAGCAAAGTTCAAAGACAAAAGATAAACTGGAAAAAGAACTTGTAACTTATAACGAGATACAAGGCGAATGTCCTGAATATATAAAGAGCTCTTAAAAAAATAAACAATACCAATGCTGGCAAGGATGTGGAACAACAAGAAATCATTTTCAGTGCTGGTGGGAATGCAAAATGATTCAGTCACTTTGGAAGAGTCTGACAGTTTCTGAAAAAACTAAACATAGGCTTGCTATATGGTCAAGTAATTGTGCTCCTAGGTGTTGACCCAAATAAGTTGAAAACTTATGCCCACACAAAAATCTGCACATGAATGTTTATAGCAACTTTATTTATAAATGTCAAAAAAAATGAAGCAACTAAAATGGTCTTCCATGGTAAATGGAAAAACAAACTGTGATACATTCATACAACAGAATACTCTTCAACAATAAAAAGAAATGAGCTATCAAGCTACAGAAAGACAAGGCAGAATCTCAAATGCACATTGCTACATGAAGGAAAGCAGTCTGAAAAAGCTATATACTGTATGATTCCAACTAGATGACCTTCTGTCATGAAGTTTGCACCATTCCAACCAGCTACAAGTAACTAACATTCTTAGAACTCTTAACACTTTGAAGCTCACTCATGGCCCTTATCACTTTCCTTTTGGTTAGTTCTGTTCATCGCCTAAAGTACTTTGCAAGTAATTGCCTCAAGATTGTCTGAAGTGGAATTTTTAAAAAGAGCAGTGTGTTCCCCAATGAAGAAACAGCAAAAAGTTAAATAGTCATCTTATGATTTTTTTGGATTTAATATTTTGTGGTAACCAGATAGTTGTTCATTAATTTTATCTAACAAAGACAAATAATATAATCTATTCCTACTCCAAGGAGTGGAAATCTACATTATGATATCAATCCTAAATCTAAACCCAGTTTATTGAAGTTTCTCAGCAACAGTCACATAACCAGAAGTGCATAGTAATTTTTCTATTTTCAGTGGAAATTCTGAAAATTTAACATTGGGGTAGAACTACTTGACATAACCCAAGGATGAGACAAATATACTTGATGTTTTAAAATATTTCTTTTGTTATTTTTGGTACACCACAACCTTATGTTGTAATTTTAATAAATTAAACCTAAACAGCTCAAAATTATATAATTCCATTCACCTTCAATTAAATCTAATAATTGTTCAAGGTTTTTTGTTTTGTTTTGTTTTGTTTTGCATAAAGCTTTTCTACATTTAGTTAACAATGTCATTAGGCCATTGGGTGCTTCCTAAGCTACTGGGTCAGTGGTTATCAATCTTTCTTGCTCTTTATAATCACCTGAGGAGCAAAAAATACAAATTTCTGTGTCCCATCTTCAGAAATTTTTATTTAATTGCTCAGGGGCTGTGTGGCCTGGGCATGGGATTTTTAAAATCTCCTTGGATGATTTTAATGTGCAACCAAAGCTAAGAACCACAAGAATTGACCATGTGTGCTAGGTAATTTAATATAGTTTCATTAAAACTTCCAGTAGGCCACATGACAGAAGTTGTGGACTGTATTTAGCCTGTGAACTAAACTTTGGCTCCTATCTGTATGGATTCAGTTTGGTGATCTCACAGTCAATTCATTTCCTTTATAATCTGTTTCCATTACACATGAACTAATCTGCCTTTGAGAAAGCTAAACATCCCAAATATACCTTACTTTTATGGAAAACATTGGGTAGATCATTAATCACCCTTAGTTTCTGTGGCTTAATATTCCTTTTAAAATAATTTAAAATCCCCCTCTGTGTCAATAAAATAAATTTCTAGAATTGCTACCTTAATATTATTATGTATAATTTCAAACATCTTTTTTTTTAAAGATTTTCTGCATACTGGAGAGCAACACTATAAATTGTTCCAAATACTTTAACATGAAAATTGAGTTTTTTCTCTTTTCACAGAAATACCTTCACGGGCTTGACTGAGAGCTTAAGATTTTCAGCACTTATTTTATTTGTTGTATTAATTTCCACTATGAAGAAAATATATCAAGGAAAAGATACCAAGGCATCAGAAAATGGAAGAAAAGATACAAATGAAGCAAACTTAGAATCCTTAAATAATGATGGATATTTTGTACCTTCTGCCAAAACAGACAATGAAACACATATGTAAGGGGAGAAAAAAAATTAGGTTGTTGTGTTGTAAACCAACATTGTATTAATTTAGTAAGATGGTATTTTGAGCAGTTCTTGGTCTTTCACTAACAGTTCTCCCACACTTATGATGGTACAGCAAATCACCTATGAATTTATAATAATGAAATAGACTATAAATGAAAAGAAATGACAGTATACATTGCTTAGGGTATGGCTATGCATTTGAGGTGAAGATTAAGACACATGATCCATACACATTTAAAGTGAGAACTATGGTCAGTATATAATAAAAGAAAAAATATTTGCTCAAGTAATTATAACTCAATAAAACCACTGACTAGAAAATAGAGGGGGAATGGGAGGAGAGAAATTAATAAACTAAATAAGGAGAGAAGCCTGATACCTTTTTTAAGCTAGTTTGGCCGATGTTACTCAAACATGAAGTTAGTATGATAGAACCTTAATACTATGATGACATTTGTCATTCATGTATTAAGTCATGTCTTTCACAGACCTTATTAATTTATAATGTGAAATTGCATTCAACTAGAGGCCCATGATGCATCTTCTTCCAACCTTCCATTAAAATACTGCTGGAGAAATAGAGATAATTCAGAATTTGCAAGCTATGATTGTCAAACAACATATTACGGAATGTGTTAAGTTTCTTTCAGGACCATGGAAGTGGATTAAGAAAACTGACATTAACTTGAGAAAGCAAAGCCCATTTAAAAGATGTGTCTTCATTCCGTCTGTCTGCTCCCTGGAAGACATGGTGTCTGTACGAGATAATTTACCAGCTGTTTCTCAATTGCATATTTGTGTGTGTGTGTGTTGTTTTTGGTGCACCAAGAGACAGCTTTCACATCCCCACAAATAGGACAAGAAGAGAGTGGATGAGAACAAATATTTGAATATTGTATTTGTTAGATAACAACAGCTTTATACTGAATGCTAAAACTTGTAGTTTTTATACTCATTAGGTTAAAAGACACTTTCTGGCATTAGAATAACCTGTGAAACTTTTTGTTTTAAAAGAGACCAGTTGTGCACCCAACCCAGAGATTCTGATTCAAAATATTTGTCATGCAGCCTGGACATCTCCTTAAAAAAAAAAAAAATCTGTATAGTGCCCCTGATAAAGAGATACAGAAAAGAAAGCCACAAGATAGGAGAAGATATTATTGAGTATAGCAAAGTCACAAAATATGAATGCTTGCTAGAATCTGAGAATTAGCTTAGATGTTATATATATTAAACTATTCTCAAGCTGTAGCCCTGAGAAAGGATTCATTACTCCACAAGCAGAGATTTGGAAAAACCACCAACATGCTAGGTTACTATGTTACAAGTCTGATGAGCTCTTATCTCAGAAAATAGAGAAAAATTTGAAGCTGTTTTTTAAAACATTGCAAAAAAAAAAGGCAACATCTTGAATATTTATCTATTCAATAATTATTGAGTATCAAGTATCTTTCAGGCAAAATGAAATACAGTAAAGAAAACAAAGGATGTTATGGAGCTTACACTTTAAAGGAAAGAACATTAAATTAAATAATTAAATGTTATAAAATGATACAAATTAAAAGAATAAATTTATATTTTTAAATGTGATATGTATGGTGAAGGAAAAGAACATTAAAACATATGCCTCAGATTATTTGATCTACTTCAGAATCCAAGAATCCAGAACAAATATTAATCCTTAATTCAATGGCATTTATTAAACAGGTATACAAATCCTAGGGGGAAACAAAAGGGGGGTGGGGATTCAACAGACATATGAGTAAGATAAAGAACGTTTTCAAGGATGCAAAACAATACAAGAGTGTAATTAAAACACACATTGGATAAGGTTAAAAGAAGACAATGGCCAAAAAAAACAAATCAATATTAAAGAAGTTACATTTGGAAATCTGAAAATGTGGAGGAAGAAGATAAAGAAACAAATTATGAAAAAGGTAGACAATTTAGAGGACAAACTAAAGCACCAACCTAGGAAATCTGATATTTTTGAAGAGGAAATCAGATTTAGAAAAGAAGCAGTAAAGATTTAGTTGCAGAATGCCTTCCTGCTATGAAGACTTGAGTATACAGCCTGAAGACTATTTGCACCATGTCTTCATATTCCCATCCATTTTCATGCAGTGGGCCTTTGACTATGATGTTTCTTCCTCCTGAAATGCTCTTTTTTCCACTGAATTAACTGCTTCTCAGCATTCAGATATAGGCTCAATCACCATTCCTTCAATGTCTCTGACTTCTTCACTGCTTAAAAATCCTCCAGTTATATTTGAAGCAACATAGCACTTAGCAAAATAGTAATTCTATATTTATTTGTGATTATTTGTTAACTATTGGTCTTGCCCACCAGTCATAAGCTCTAGGAAGGTAGAAACAACACATTTTACCTATTTTATTCCCTGAATTTAGCTTGGTGGCTGACACAGAGCAGATGCTTTATCAATTATTTTGAATGAATGAATGAAAGAATGAATAAGTGAACTCCAAAAATTCCAGTCATAAAATTATGAATGTTATAAATAAGAACTGAAAACAACATGCATGCAAACATTTTAAGGCTGCATTAAGGTAATTGGATAGACAGTGAGGGCTTCAGATGTTTTGAAGATTGTCTTCACTATTTTAAAATGAAAAAACACATTTTAAAATGTTAAAAAGTGTCTTTTGACTGCCATCTATGTGCTAAGCACAGGAAATAAAAGCATTTATGAAACAGAGTCTTTGTTCTTTGGGATCCCACAAAAGTGGTGGAAAAATAGGCATTTAAACATATACACTATAATAAATACTATTATAGAATAAAAATGTCCATGTCTCTCCACAGGGACCATCCCCATTTCCTTGTTTCAATCTCAACATCTGTATTTCTGGAGATTTTACCAAAACAAAATTAATGAGAATTAATTATAAAAGAAATCCAATTTGAAGATCATTATGCAAGCGGTGTACTTTTAGCAACACTGTGGAGCATTCCTGACCACTAACCCATAGATAGATCTTTTACTTTAAACCAATCTCCAATGTTAAACTCGAGGTCGCCCCAAATTCTGTCATTAGAAGTCTATTCTTTTGAATTAAAACTTTGTCTCCTTTGAATTGGAAGAGATTACATATTATCAGTCATTTTACAGTGTGAGTGAAATTCCAATCTTTTTTAAGAATCAGGTTTTTGATAGTGGAAATGAAGAACATGAATATTCAGAGAATAAGAGAAAAGGTCACAGGAAAGCAAGATTACAAACACCAAAATATCTTTTGTCTCTGTGTAGGATTGATATTAATAATGGTTCTATACATTTAAACTTTATGCAAAAATTTTACTTTTAGTCACATTCATTTAAAAATGTCTTTTTTTTTTTTTAAAGGGAGAGGGAGTGAGCAGGGGGAGGAGCTGAGGGAAAGGGGAAAGAGAATTCCAACCAGACTCCACACTGAGTACGGAGCCAGAAGCGGGGCTTGATCTCATGACTCTGAGATCATGACCTGAGCCAAAATAAAGAGTAGGATGCTTAACTGACTGAGCCACCCAGATGCCCCTAAAAATTGTCTTCATTTGTTTAATAATCCTGTCTAATCATTTGTCTAATTAATCTGTTCAACATCTGAGCTTGATTCTGAGATTGATTTGTCTATTCAGACTATGTTTTGTTTGGTTTTGTTGTGTCTCATAATTTTTTGTTGAAGACCATCAATGTAATATAGGACAGTCAATACTGAGGTAAATATTTCCTACATCTGTAAATGAGTGCATCTTTCCTTCTGGTAGACTGTAGGGTGGGGTTTGTATAAAGAGAGCTGGGTTTGAAGTTTGTTGTTGCTATAGTTACCCTCAATGTACAAAGGGCTTCAAATTCCTCTAGGGAAATCTTGTGTTTAGAGTTCTACTCCCTATATAGATTTGGTTCTTCCTTTGCCCTGTTACCCCGAAACAATCAGTCTCTTGCAGGTCTCCCAGCTATATTCCACTCTTACTTTTACCAGATGCTTTTTACCATGGCGAGGGTGAGGAGAGAGACTGAGGCAGGTTCTGTGAACCTGGGTCTTGGGGGTGACTTGCCCCTCCCACAGGAGTGAAACTTGTCTTTCTTGCTTCCCTTCCCAACTGCAGGAGTTTTCATCAGTACCCCTAAGCTACAGTTTTCGTTGCCCTTCCCCACTGGAGAGAAAGGCTGTTGTTACTTAGAGGAAGAAGGGGATACTCAGGTAGAATTTGAACAGTGGCTACTGTTCTCCCCTAGCCAGCACCATTGGTGCTTTTTCAAGATTCTCTCTAATCTTCTCTGACACTGCCTGGTGGGGCTCGTGGAGGAATCACCTGCAAGAGGTGTAAACCCCCTTCTGTCAGCCACCTTCACATGCCAACCCACACTTGATCTTTAGCTACTCATTAAACATTTCTAGCTGTATCATTTTACTAACTTATATGGCATTGAGTGGCTTCTGCCCCAAGTGAGTAAATATTCAAATTCTGTTTCTTCCCGAAGGAGCCTCTCCTCCAGGTTTCCAGTTAGCTGCTTGTCCAATAATATTGGTTCATTGATGGGTTTGAGAAAAGTTATGATTTGCATTTTCTAATTTTACGGTTGTGGGTACAACACCTTTCCTGCTCTGTACATGCCTGAAATGAAACTGGAAGTCTCACTTTTATTCCTTTGACATAAAAGAAAATGTGTTTCAATTAACTATGAATTTTCAAGACCGCTTGGATTATTTGAGAGTATTTCTCTTCCTTTTCTTCATGTGATTCTAGTCAATAGATTCTCCAACAACTAGTAACTTATCTACTTGGTAAACAATTCTCAGCACATCTACCATCCTGATATATCTTTTCTAAAGTAACTCATTCCAGCCCAAGTCATCAGGCAATAAGGCATTTATTTTGTTTCTATTGAGCTCCTTCTATCTTCTCAGTTAATTTTTTTTTCTTTTAAAGACTGGAATTAAAAAAAAAATAGGGCCTGATCTTATTAACTCAAATATTTACCCCTAGCACCTATGCATAAAGAGTTCTAGTAATGTTGTCCTAGCCATATCTCCCATATTCTTAATATGATCTTTTCATTAATAGGAGGTCTCTAAACAATTGATAAGGAAATAAAAGTGCCATTAAGGATGAAGGTGGAAGAAAAGGTGTAATCTTGCAAATACATCTGATATTTTGAATGAGTGCACAAATATATCCAATGTGGTCAACTTGTTAGAAGTTATTAGGTGTATACTACACTAGGCCTGCAAGTGATTTTTCTTCCATGTCTAAAAGAAACATACAGAATTAAGAAAACAATGAGGTTTTCCACTTATGTGAAAGCCACCTAAGTATCTTTTCCACACATTAGCCTATTCTAAGAAACTTAGAACAATTGGTATATCTTTACTGATAGGAAGAATGTATCTCTTTCTCTCCTCCCCACCCCCCGCCCGCTGCCATCCTTTCCTCCCTGTCAAGTAAATTATGTCACTGTCATTTACTTATCAAAAATGATATTGGTGAAAGAATTTTGAATGTACCAAGCTTGACATGTCATTGGGATCAGTTAAATTATAATTTTATTTGTAAGTTGACTTCAACAGGAATTATACACATCTCAGTGCTACAAGAGTCTTGTGATTTTCTTTTATTTTGTTTTTAAGTAACATTTGTTTAAATTTTTCTTAGGGCCAATTGCAAAAAGATTTTATACTTAGCCTTTATCACCCACCAGGCTTTACTTCAATAGCACTGTTTCTAACAGATCTTTCTAACTACTTGGGCCATTTCTATAATTTGTGTCTTATATGCGTTGTGTATATACATATATTAGCGGGCTGTAACATTGAGAAAAAGTAGAAGTAAAGTAAATGCATTGGTTAAAAACATAAAAACAATCTATTCAGACAGTTGTTTGTTGGATCCACAAATCTCTTGAGTAATAAATTTAAAAATTAGATACACAAATCATAAATTTTAAAATCACTTCCAGGATCTCCTGTGTTTGCTATACGGTTGAACAAGCTGAAAAACATTTTAAATATTTAGTCAATAAAATAAACTCTTTGTGTCTATCTAGAGCAGGAGATAATATGAAATAAGTTTCAAGGCCACAATATTCTGTAATAGCATTTATTAATATAACCCTAGACATATTTAAACCTAGTGTGAAAATATAATTGGCAATATGCATCTACTCTCTAAATATATGTTATTCCAATATAATATTCACTTTTCAAAATTTATCAAATTTTCAATTGTGTTTTTCCCCTTTTCTCTTCCCATCCCATCCATTCCCTTCCCTTCTCTTTACTTTCTTTAGTCTTGTCTTTTTTCTAACTGAATAATTCAATCCTGAGCCATTAGATGGGGCCAAGCAAGTAGATATGTAGGTAGATGGGGGAAACGGTTAGCTATTGAGGGGAACTACATACAGGGAACTGAGTAGCATGTGAAAGCCCAAGAGCTCAAGCAGTGTTAAGATAATGTGCGTAAGAGGGATAGATCAGCATGGGTGCCAGAATCCAAGGAAGGATTATTGGTCAGGATTCTCCAGAGGAACAAAATCAATAGAATATGCATAGATATTAGGCAAGCAATTTTGAGACCCAAGAAGAATTTATTCTGCAGTTTGAGTCCAGAGACAGTTTGCTGGCAGAATTTCCTCTTCTAAAAACTGGTTAAGAGTTTAGTCTAAACTAAAAAGAGTTTAGTCTTTTGTTATTAAAGCCTTCAACTGGTAGGATGAAGCTCACCCACACTATGGAAGAAAATCTACAAAGTCTACTGGTTTATATATTAATCTCATCTAAAAAATACCTTCACAGAAACATCTAGAATAATGTTTGGCCAAATATGTGGATACTGTGGCCTAGCCACATTGACATATAACATTAACCATCACAGGGATAAAGAGGGCAATAACACATGGGGCATTCTGGCATGGGTGTCAGAACCTGAACAGGGAGAGGAAGACATCTCTGTGGGAGGAAGCAGGACAGAGGTCTGATGTGAGGTGTTGGAACTTCAGAAGTGTTTCCAAGTAGGAGAGCAATCCAGTACATAGTATTGGATTCTGAATGAAGAAAGCATCCACAAGGGAGAGAGAGAGAGTGGCACCAGCAAGTGCCAGGAAGAGTGGGTGGCACCCGGGATGGGAGATTGGTGGCCAATGCCACATTGCCTTAATTACTTTAGTTTTATAGATTTTAATATCTGGTGGTGAGCTTCTCCATCTCCCTTCTTCTTCAAGATTGCATTGGCCCTTTATATTTCCATGTAAAGGTCAAAAAATCTTGGCAATATCCTCACTTCAAAAAGTGCTGGGATTTTGTTTGAGATTTCACTGAATCTGTAGATAAATTTCAGAAGAACTGACATCCTTACAATATTAAATCTTTTAACCAATAAACATGATATAAGTCTTAATTTCTCTGGATACTCTTGTGTAGTTTTGAGGGTAGAGGTCTTGGATACTTGCTGTGAGATTTATTCCTAGGATTCAACTGTGTGGTTTTTTTGGATGCTATACTACATAGTATGCTTTACCAATATCATTTCCTAACTGCAATTGATATATGAAAAGCTGCATTTGATTTTGTTTGTCCAGAGATTTGTTAAAATTCACTTATAAGTTTGGACAGTTTATCTGTAGTAACTTTTGGATTTTCTGCTTACACAACTTGTCACTGATGATTTATTTTTTCTTTTCTTATCCTTACAAATGTTGATTTTTTCCCCTCCTATTTCCCTGACAAGGACATTGGGTATAATGTTAAATAGAAATGATGATAACAAGCATTATCTTCTCACTCCCAACCTCAGCAGGAAAGCTTTAATATTTCTTATTTAACTATAATGTTTGCAGTAGTTTTTTTTTTATGATTGTGTCTTGAAGCATATGACATCAAATTTGTTGTAGTTTTTTTCTCATTCTAAATATCCCCTTTTAACCTCATTTTGTATTCATAATTTTGAATTTTTTTTTCTTATATAAGCTCTCCTCTCAAGTTTTGGAAGCTTAATACTCCACAAAACTTAGCCCTGACCCTGCTTGTGCAGGTGTTCAGCACCACATCAGGTCACCAGGCTCTAGCTATCTTTCTGCTCCACCTTCCTCAAATGTTGTCTTCATTCCTATGCCTGTTGCCTCTTGGTTGCAAGAAGGCTGCTGCTTCTCAAGGTCTAATATCCATAGTTCAGGAAGGAAAGAAAAAAGAGCAGAACATATATTCTCAGAAAACTTTTTCTTTCTCTTCTCTTCCTTTTCTTTCTTTTCTTTTCTTTTTCTTTTTTTTTTTTTTTTTGTTGTTGTTGGAAAGAGATTACCAATTAGCAAGCTTCTGCCAATATATCTGTAGTTCGCAGTAAAGGACATATTCTTACATTTGTTTGCTTTTATTCTTCCCTCAATTAGGACTGGATTTTTTTTCTTTCTCTCTCTCTCTTTTTTAAAGTATTTTATTTATTTATTTGACACACACACAGAAAGAGATAGTGAGAGAGAGAGAGCACAAGCAGGGGGAATGGCAGGCAGTGGGAGAGGGAGAAGCAGGCTCCCCGCTGAGCAAGGAGCCCAATTCAGGACTCAATGCCAGGACCCTGGGATCATGACCTGAGCTGAAGGCAGACGCTTAACCAATTGAGCCACCCAGGCGCCCCTAAGATTATTTCTTTATTACTATAATTTGCAAATTTAATTACAATACATCTTGGTGTTGGCCTGCTTTTGTTGATTTTGATGGGAATTCTCTGTTTCCTGGATCTGGATGTCTGTTTCCTTCCCCAGATTAGGGAAGTTTTCAGTTATTATTTCCTCAAATAAATTTTTTGCACCCTTTTCTCTTTCTTCTTCTGGGACTCCTATAATATGAATGTTATTATGTTTGATGGAGTCCCTGAGTTCCCTAAGTGTATTCTCGTGTTCCATAACTCTTCTTTCTCTCTTTTGTTCAGCTTCATATTGTCCATTAATTTGTCTTCTAGGTCACTAATTTATTCCTCTGTTTCTTCCAGCCTGCTGTTCATTGCATCAAGCCTGTTTCCAATCTTGTTTATGGCATTCTTCATCTCTGATTCTTTTTTAACTCTTTTATCTCTGTTGTAAGGGTCTCACTGATGTCTTCTATTCTTTTCTCAAGCCAAGTGATTATCCTTATGATGATTGCTTTGAATTCTCCATCAGGCATGTTACTTATATCTGTTTCACTTAGATCTCTGACCATGGCCTTATATTGTTCTTTCATTTGGGATAAAATCCTCCGTCTTTGCATTTTGTCTAAGTTTCTGCCACCTTCTCTGCATTTGAAAAGACAGTTATGGTCTCCTCATTGTGAAAGTAATGGCCTAATGAAGAGGTCATGAGGTGCCCAGAGCCTTGTGCTTTGGGGAGTGTCTCAGGTATGTGCTGCATATACTCTGCTCTTGTGTTTTGGCTGCTCTATCCTTCAGGCCAATTGTTTGCAGAGGTTCTCCTTGCCTATTGTGGGCAGTTTTTGGTCCCTGGCCAGAATATGGCAAGTTTTAACTAGGTGTGCTCTGGTCTGCTTGTGAAATGAGACCTGACACAAACTCCACAATAACTGGGGCCCTGCAGAACTCTCTGGTCAGGGGATGTGGTGTGGGCAGGGGTTTGTGCTTGTCTTCTGGGGGAAGGGGCCTGCTGCCCTGGGACTGAGGCAAGTTTGAGAAAAGCAGTCCTGCCAGAGAGCAGGGGGTGGGGCTTGGTGTTAGCACACGAGGCAGCCAGTGGTCCCCCTGAACTGGCCTCCTGCAGTGGTTCTGTGTTTATGCTGAGAGGTGGGGGAGGGAAATGGTGCCAGCCAACACCTTTGCTCCCAGAGAGGCAATTCCATGAATGTTGCCTCTCAGGGACAACCTCTGAGAAGAGCAAATCATTTTCCCACTGTGTGCCTCAGGTGCTCTTTAGATCACTGTTTCCACACTGTCTGCCTGAGTATTGTTTACCTACCTTCTCTCCAGGAGCAGTACAGTGCCCTCAGGGCTCTATCCCAGCCAAACCCGCTGACCTTTAAAACTCCAGTCTTCAAGCCCTGCTGGTTGCAAAAACTCACAGAATTTAGCCTCATTTTCCAAGCCAGTGGCTTTGGGAAAACATTTTCCTTGTGCATCCATCCCCCTGTTCAATCCTCTCAATCTCGCCCCTCTCTGAGAACATGGCTCCTTATCCCTCTGCAGCACCTGGGATCTGTTTCTCCGCTAAATTCCATCTCTGCACTTCCTACCTTCTTTGATGTGGCCTCTTCTCTACCTTTAGTTGTGGAGTTTGTTCTATTTGTCTTCAGGCCAATTTCTGGAGTATTTAGGATGATTTGCTAGTTATCTAGCTGTGTTCATGGGATAAGATGAGCCAAAGGTTTCCTCCTCTGCCACCATCTTCCTCTCCTCACCCCAAAAGCTGCTTATGTGGTGCTGTTTCCTTTTTCTCACAAGTCTCTGGAAATAGGGTAAGTCCTTGTTCCTCCTTTTAGCTTCCAGGTGATTCTTCCCATTTCCTCCCCACCAACTCCAAATTTCCTGTCGTCAGACTCTAACACTCAACTGTACCTCACTGCTGCAATCACACCTACCCTGAGTTACATTCCTCATTTCCAATGATTAGCTCTTCTCTCATGTTTCAACAATACTCCTGTCTTGAGTCATGGTTATTTTTTTTTTAATTTTTTATTCTTATGTTAATCCCCATACATTACATCACTAGTTTCAGATGTAGTGTTCCATGATTCATTGTTTGTGCATAACACCCAGTGCTCCATGCAGAATGTGCCCTCCTCAATACCGATCACCAGGCTAACCCATCCTCCCACCCCCCTCCCCTCTAGAACCCTCAGTTTGTTTTTCAGAGTCCATCGTCTCTCATGGTTCGTCTACCCCTCCGATTTCCCCCCCTTCATTCTTCCCCTCCTGCTACCTTCTTCTTCTTCTTCTTCTTTTTTTTTTCTTAACATATATTGCATTATTTGTTTCAGAGTACATATCTGTACATATCTGTACATCAGGTACATATCTGAGATTCAACAGTCTTGCACAATTCACAGCGCTTACCAGAGCACATACCCTCCCCAGTGTCTATCACCCAGTCACCCCATCCCTCCCACCCCACTCCCCACTCCAGCAACCCTCAGTTTGTTTCCTGCGATTAAGAATTCCTCATATCAGTGAGATCATATGATACATGTCTTTCTCTGTTGAGTCATGGTTATTTTTAATATAACCAGAAATGAAATCTCAAACTCCACAATTCCAAAACTTAACTCTTATAGACTTGACCTACCCAGTCTTTCTCCTCTCAGTTGCCTTCTTCTCATATGACACATCTAATCATTCAGGAAATTGTATTAGTCTTCAAAATATCTTTAGGCAGTCTTTCAATTAACTGGTCTATTTTCTGTGCAGCTACCAATTTTTTTGGTGGCATTTGAACTTGCAACTCAGAGGCTCCTACCTACATCTCAGGGTCCTTGTGACTGCATTCTAGATTATACCTTCTTCCACTCTTCTATCCCTGGAGGAATTCACATTCCCTTTATATTACACATATATAACCATAGTGTATTAATACCCACTTCACCCACCCTCCATTCCTGTAATCTCCTCACCATTATGGATTTATATAATGATTTATGTATTGACTATTATTTAAGTGGGCTGGAGAGTATGGAGAGAAAATAAGAATTAGATAAATATGGTTCCTTATTCTACTCCCTTGAACCAGAAACCCCATATCATCAATAGGGCCTCTTGTCTTTTAAAATTCTTTCATCCTTTTACTGTATCCATAAATGACAAAATAATAATAGGAGTACATTTATTTTTTTTAAAGATTTTATTTATTTATTCATGAGAGACAGAGAGAGAAAGAGAAGCCCAGGGAGAAGCAGGCTTCCTGCTGAGCAGAGAGCCCGATGCGGGGCTTAATCCCAGGACTCTAGGATCATGACCTGAGCCTAAGGCAGACGCTTAACCATCTGAGCCACCCAGGCACCCCAATAATATGAGTACATTTAGTTTTAAATGTGTATCTTGAATTTTATTAATATAACAGAATCTACTTTTTTAAAGCCTCATCCTCGGGGCACCTGGGTGGCTCAGTCATTAAGCGTCTGCCTTCTGCTCAGGTCATGATCCCAGGGTCCTGGGATTAAGCCCCGCATCGGGCTCCCTGCTCGGCGGGAAGCCTGCTTCTCCCTCTCCCACTCCCCCTGCTTGTGTTCCCTCTCTCTCTGTGTCTTTCTCTGTCAAATAAATAAATAAAATCTTAAAAAAAAATAAAGCATCAGTCTCTAAGATGAATTATGGAAAATTAGTATTTGTGTTCTAACTTTGGACACCATGGGTAGGATAAACATTGATCTTAGAAGATCTCCTAAATTTGGGTAAATGTTTCTTTGACAATATCTGACAGTACAGTGTTTTTCTAATATCATCCTTTCATTTTTTGACTCAGACACTTGTTTTTCAGAGTTTAGTCACCAGGTTTGAGTTGCTAAAAAAAAAAAAAAAGAAAGAAAGAAAAAAATTCCAACAATCTTTGCTACATGATTTTTAATAACCTGACTCAGTTTCTCAGTATTCTGGACAAAATGAGCATATATATGACTTGAGTAATAAAGCTGGGAATAAATTGAGAGAAAGTAACATCATATTAATGAGTAATCTATTTTAAAGCAATCATGTCTGGAAGGAATAGGAGAAGTTAAAGAACAATTCCTAGAATTAGAAGGTGTGGGCTTTTTTACATAAAAGTGATACATTTGAATAAATATTCACGTAAGCAGGATAAGACTTTCAGTCTCTAAGTAACCCCAATATCAAAGCAGAAATTCAACGGAATTAAGTAGATTTTTATAATAGGAAATTTTTAGAATCATTTGGAAAAGGAGATGTGGGAAATATACCCTCATTTCACATGACTTAAAAGAGAAATTGCTATTTTCACATAAAAAAATAAAGCTGGCTCTAATATCCTGTTTGAAGATTATTATAAATGTCTCTCTGAGAAATATCTCAAGTGCCATGGATGCCTCAAAAATACCATCATTGAACTTTTTTTTTTTACACAAGATAGCATAAAAACAACAACAACAACAAACACCAAAATTTGAGGTTCATAAAGATTAGAAAAAGTTACACTCTGTATCCCTATTGATTTTAAAAACAATTAAGCTGTAGTGTATTCTCCAACTCTGGGAAGCATGATATAATAAGGCATTACAGTTTAGTTTTCAATTCATCATCATTCAAAACTTTGGAATTTTGGTTCATATCTTTGCATTCATTTTCCTTCCCTGTAACCTTTGCCTCTATAAGCATAGTTCCTGAAGAGGCATTTTCACCAGGTAGAAGACGCTTCTTTAAAATAATTAGGATTAAAAAGGCTGGAATATAGCTTGTTCCTCTTAGAGCTGCTGGCAAGCCAAGGTAGATGTATCTATCAAAAAAAAATGTTAAAACATATTAAATGTTGCATAGTGTGGGGAGTATAAGCTAGTATTGCATACCCTTAATCATTAACATTTCATTCCCATGAGTACAACAGCAGCTAATTGTTTTGCATGTCAATGTTATATAAGCAACTTTTCTGAATTCACTTATTAATTCTAATGTTGGTTAAACGTTTTTTGGAATTTTTCATCCAGAAAATTCACACTTCTTTTCTTCTTTTCTAATCTTTTGGGTTTTTAAAATCCTTTTACATAAAATTGAGCCTCTAATTTAAATGTAATACTGACAGCAATAGCAGTTTTATTCTAGTATCTAATTAAGAATGCTTCCAAAGAAATCACCGTCAATTGTGACTTCTACTCAGGGGCGGTCGGGGCGGGGGGGTTGATGACCTTAATCAAGTTAAGGAACTTCCTCTTCTATTCTGAGTTTGCTCAAAGTTTTAATTATGAGTAAGTAAAGTATCACCAAATTATTTTCCTGCATATAGTTAGCAGAATATCCAAGATCTTACCCCCTTTACTGAGTTAATAGGGTATATTAGATTAATAGAGTTTTCTCATACTGAACCATCCATGCATGCCTAATATAAACTCCATTAGTGAGTGTTTTATACATTAGATTTGATTTATTCATTTTTATTTAGAATTTTTGCATGCATATTTGTAAGTAAAATCAGCCTGCACTTTTTTCCTTCTACTGAACTTGTCTAATGTGAGTATCAAGATTGTACTAGTTTTGTAAATGAATTGGGAAATTTTCTCTTTTTTTCTGTTTCTCAGAATGACATGTATTATGCAGAAATCATCAGTTCATTGAAGGTTTGTAAAACTTGTCTTTTTTTTTTTTAAGTTTTTTTTTTTTATTTTTTTATTCATGAGAGACAGAGAGAGGCAGAGGGAGAAGCAGCCTCCCAAGGAGCAGGGAGCCTGATGTGGGACTCGATCCCAGGACGCTGGGATCATGACCTGAGCCGAAGGCAGACGCTTAACCATCTGAGCCACCCAGGCGCCCTGTAAAACTTGTCTTAAAAGAATCTGGACTTGGTGTCCTTGGAGGATGGGAATTTTTGACTGGTTCATGTTTTTAAATAGCTATGGAAAAGTTCATGTTTTCTATGTATTTATAATAAAATTTGGTAATATATACTCATCTAGAAAACTATTTAATATTTCCAAATTGCTGTATCTAAAATCCCTAAATATTTGTACTTATATTTCCTTTTTTATTCTTCATAGGATTTATTTGTGCCTCCTCTCTATTTGCCTTTCCAGAGTATTATTATTATTATATTTTAATCTTTTCAAAAAACAGAGTTTTACTTTTTTGGTTACCTCTATGGTGTGTAGTCTATTAATTTCATCATCTTTTTATTTCATCTTTTTACTTCTAAAATGTTATAATGAAACACTTCAAGAAGACAGAAAAAATAAGTTAACTAATATGTTTGTACTTACCACCCAGGTTTTCAAAATGATTAAATTTTACCATTTTTGTTTCAGACCAATTCAGAAGAAAAAACTAATACATCGAAATCCCCATGTGCCCCTATGATATTATCTTTTAGCCCTTCCTAGATGTAAAACTATGTTGAATGGTAGGGATTTTGTTTCTAGTTTATTTTTATAGTTTTACAAAGTGTATATGTATATATTCATAATGTATAGAATTACTTTATATGTTTTTACATTTTAAATAATTGGCATAATACTATACATTTTATTCTGTGTATATTATCTTTGAACCCAGTTATATCCCTTTGGAATTTAAAAAATATATTGTATCTATTGTTCTTATTTGAAATAGGAAATATATCAATACATAACTTAATGAATTATTTATCAGGTTTTTCTACTTTATTTGAAGTTACATTGTCCTTTTTCTAAATTCTGAGTCACTAATCCAGTCTTTTTAAAAACATATATATATTTAAATTTCTAAATATACCTTTGAGTACTGGGTTAGCCTTGTCCCACAGGTTTTCCCATTCAGTGCTTTCACTAACATAGAGTTCTAGTTACTTCATTATTTTTATTATAATTTATTCTTTGACCTATAAGTAATTTCAAATGTGAGGTTTTGGCAACATTTTATCATAGATTTCTAATTGCATTGCATTATGGACAGAAAATAGTGGTTACATGGTATCAATACTTCTTTTTTTTCAACTTTGTGGCATTGGACTTAGTTGTAATAAATGTTTATTATAGGCTTGAGAAAGATGTATATTCTATTGGTTGGGCTTTTTTTAAATTGTTATATATCTATCAGATAGATAGATCTATTAGGTAGATAGATTGTACAATATGGTGGTTCACAATTTTCTCTATCCTCAATAATTTTTTGCCTACATTTTCTATTCACTCATTGGGAAAGTTTGTTGAAATTTTCCACTCTGATTTAGATTTCTTCCTGTAATTTTGTGAATTTTTTGTTTTATATGTTTGAGATTAGGTTGATAGATATATATAGGTTGATTACTGCTATATATTATTGATAAAGCGTTTCTTTTATTATTAAGTAATATCCTTATTTAACTCTATTGATCCTTTTCACTTTATTTTATTTTATTTTTAAAGTAGGCTCGACGCCCAGCATAGAGCCCAATGCAGGGCTTGAATTCATGACCCTGAGATCAAGACCTGAGCTGAAATCAAGAGTTGGATGCCTAAACGTCTGAGCCACCCAGGTGCCCCAATCCTTTTCACTTTAAATTCTATTTTGTCTCATAATCATTAATATAAACACAGAAGTTGATTTAATATCTGCCTGGTATATCGTTTCTGACTTTTATCTTCAGCCTTTCCTCACACTTTATTTTTTAGGCTGTGTCTTGTAAATAACATATAGCTAGAATTTTGAAGACACTGAAACTCACATGAAAGTCACTATCTTTTAAGAAGCAAGTTTATTTGCTTTGCATTTATTGATAAACCTGATATATTTAGGTTTATTTTTAAACTTAATTTGTATGCTTTTATTTTCCTATTTCCTACTTCCATTGAATTTTCCTTAATCCCTTTCTTCCTTTCTAGTAGCTTGGAATAAATGTAAGTGGCCATCCTTATATCCTTACATTTTTGGCAAAATTTAAAGTTAATCAGTATTTCTGTTCTTAAGAAGTGCAAAAGAGTCCTAGACTTTACCTGGATTTTATTTTTTTTAAAGATTTTATTTATTTATTTGACAGAGAGAGACACAGTGAGAGAGGGAACACAAGCAGGGGGAGTGGGAGAGGGAGAAGCAGGCTTCCCACGGAGCAGGGAGCCCGATGCAGGGCTCGATCCCAGGACCCTGGGCTTAACGACTGAGCCACCCAGGCGCCCCTACCTGGATTTTAAGCTAACAGGTTAGCCTGCCACAGTTGCATGGATGCTGGCTCAAGATAAAGATTTCTAGGTCAGAGACACGGGGCTTTTTTACTCACAGTACAGCAGTCAGCAAAAGCTGCAAATTCAGGTTGGTTTCCTTAACTTTCAAGTCCCAAAGGAATCACACAGTGAGAGACCTATGTGGATTTTGTGCACACAATGGGTTTGGGTCACAGCTAAGAAATCCTGAGTTTAGGAAATCCCATTCTTTTAAATGGGCTGCAAGCCAATTGCCAACATTTGCCCTAGAGAGAGTTACTACTTTTATCATCCTAGACACAAACTCTGCTCCATAGGAAAACATCACCTATATCTTCCAAGGTCATCTACTATTCAAACATTCTTGAAAAGATAGTCTACAGCAAAAGCCTCTGCTAACAAGATATGCAGAAATATAAGAGACCCATGGAGAACTACTAACAATATCCACCGCCTGTTTCTACACAATATTAACATCTGGTGAATTTTCTCATGAGTACACTTTATCAGCCACTCTAATTAATCTGACTAATAGAGGTTGGTACCAAATATAATTATTTTGTCTGAAATAGCATTCAATTAAGGCTACTATCAACAGGAATCCTGGCAGCAGGTTGAGGCCGATCTACACTAGTGATCCTCACCGTTTCTCAGCTGTGAAGCAAACCCATTGCATGTACAGTGCGTGCCTGGGCCCACCTCCACATTACCCCTGTAGAGCTTTAGGGGAACAGAGAACTGATGAAAACAGGAATCTCATGCTGTCTGCCCTCCTCACAGTTCTTCACATATATCCTTTTGTTAATCAACATAGGACCTTAAAATGTTTTAAAGAATGCTAAATTGTTTTTTAGTAAATGAAAGAGTTTTTGTACTGCCCTGTCAAGAGAAATTAATACAAATTTAACAATTCAGGTCTCCAAATGAAAAGAAACATGAAAATAGAACAAAATGGAAGTGTTTTGTCAAAAAACACATTAATATGATCTTGAGCTTTGTTTAAAATCAGATTTATATTAACGAAAGAATAAGCCTTTATGAGACATGAAGAACATTGTGTCAGCAAAATTTAATGAAGGAGGAAACATATCATTTTGAAAAGTAGAGGTGGATGTGAAAGGAAGTAAAGTTTCAGGCTAATATGATGTTAAAATGATGTAGGATAAAATGGAAACACTTTAGAGAGTAATGTAATTTAGATAGGAAGTTTATGTACAGCTATGACTTTCAATAATGTATTGATTGCAACCAGTTTAACAAAGATCATTTTGAAAGGCTAGGTTAAGGAAGCCATCCATGCTTATATTTAACAAGTACTTTGAATATAGTAAGGAAATAAGATTCTAGTATATAAATAAGGAATAAAGATATAGTATTAGCATATATTCTGGAAACGCAACCAAAAGTAGTCTAGAACCTGACAAAGAAAATGTTATACGTGAATGGGGCCATTTCATGTACAGCCTGTGCTTAGAAAACAATTCTTCAAAAAATTTATTATCTTTACCTGAAGTAGGTAGAATCATATATCCTGCATGCCCCTGACTCACCACATTTCAAAATTCCCCAGTGTAAACATGTGGAATCTGCTAAAGCTCCAAAATATATAGGTGCAGGAATTCCAGCTACAATTAAAGAGGGGGGAAAGAATAATCCATCAACAAGGTAAGAATTAAGGTACATTATTTTGTTTGGAAACATTTTCTCTATCTGTAGAACAAATAAAGTTTAACAAAATATAAATAGAATGCTTTAGGTTTTATTTTGAGAAATTAGAAGTTACTTTTACTATAAAGTTTCTAAATTATAAAGGACAAGTAATGTGATGGATAAATGCAACATAAAATTATTGATATAGAAGAACATTGAATTAATGATTCTTTATATTTTTTTCTGCAGTGCTTTGGACCAATCATGTGTACATTTTACTTTAACAAGACATTTTTTTGTTCATTTGCTTTTAAAATCTTCTAATAGATGAAAAGTAGAATTAAGTTCAGATAAATCTTTTTCAAGTAAAAGGAGGAAGTTCTCCATGTCTTATTGTACTTTATTCTCATATAAATTACAAAGTGCTGCAAACAGAAGGGATATTTGCTAGACTATTACTCTGAGAGAATGATTTCATTTACTTAGTATTTAATAATGATCTGATGTTGGAAAAAATAACTATTTTTACCAAATACTCTTGTGCAAAATGTATGTAACCCCACACCAAGAGACTTCTCTTCAGGCTTGATACACCTAAAAAAATAAGTAAATTCACAAATAAAATAAAAGTAAAGATTTAAATACGGTCATAATTTTTTTTTAAACTTTTTGTATGCTGGTAACACACTGGGCACTAGAAAATTGTTTTGCACGCTCAGGTCTTGATTATTCAAGGCCTAATTATCCAGTATATAGCCTACACAGGACCCCTACTTCTGATCCTTGGCATTTTACCCATCATTTTTTGCTCATTCATTTCTATCAGAGAGTTATCAAAGAAGAAAATATTTCATATCAATTTCTACCCCAATATCCACTTATTGAAGTGGCAGTTCTTCATTAACCTTCAGCCTAAAACAAAAGTATGCAACCCTTGCTGTATTTAAATTATTTGTATTGACAAAATACAGAAAAGCCAAGAATTTATATAAGTAAATGTAAGGCAGAAAGAAAGCAAAAATAAAAATTTTCAAAGGAATATGACAAAGAAATCCAAAGCAAACATATTTTACGTGATTTGGTATCATTTCGAGTCACACAGATCTCTCCATTCTCTCCAAAAATTCCCCCACTTTTGCACTGTTGCCTGAAATTCCTATATGTAGAAATGAAGACTATAATTCCCCAGTGGCCCTTTTTGTGTCCCACTCACTCCGGCATTAGCATGGCTAACTCCCCAAAGAATTCACTTTGAGAGTTCCACTGTATTTCCTTCCCTGATTAACTCAAAGCTGAGAAAATAAAAGCAGCTTTCTTCACAAAAGCATGCAATACATTTTTAGCAAAAATGTCATCTTATTGGCATTTTCTCAATGTAAGTGTTTTACTAAATTTGAAAACCTCATAGTTTGATCTAGACATTATCTTCCTGACACATAGGTTAGTTAGACAACATCAATGATTTTACTCAGAAGACAGTTAACAAAGCCAGGAGACCTAGCATGACCCTCTTAGTCCCACGGTTTCCATTTAATACAGAAAATAGGGCATTTAAATTTTACTGAAAAATTTTTCTTTCCCCCCATCTCTAATATACCACTTAATGATCTCACAGAAGCATGAAATACTAATAGCGAAATTATTTAAACAGTTTAAACAGTTTAAACTGTTCTATGAACTCTATCATTGATTGGCATTGATAGTAACATCAATTTCTAGAATCCAAGATTCAGAAGAATTAGCATGCAAGTCATGGGAAAATGCTGAGAGAAATTGAAATTGTTCTTTAAACTGGCAAAGTGGCATTGATGTTGCACCCCTCTACCATCATGGTAGGAGATCCAGGAAGATTCCACAAAAATAGAGACAAACACAAGTATATTAATAAAAACCTCGGGGTTAAATTCTACAATATGGTCCTGGCAAGAGGTGGGGGAAGAAAGTAGAGTCATGAAGAGAGCCTGATTAGGTACTTGTTTTATTAGGGGATAGATACTAATACTGAAAAGTTTTGAAATTGATAGTAAAACATTAACGTAGTTAAGAATTTCAATAATCAGGTTAACCATTTGAAAGATATACAGCTTTCAAAGCAGCAGAAGAACATCCAATATATACCATAGTTTCCCCCTTATCTGTGGTTTCACTTTCTGTGGTTTGAGTTACCCACAAGTCAACCGCAGTCTGGAAGCAGATGGTCCACGGGCTGACACATCATTGGAAGATCAAAAGCAGCCAAACGCTACGATCCCTGTATCACAGTGCCTACGTCATTCACCTCCTTTCATCTCATCATGTAGGCATTTTATCATCTAACATCATCACGAAAGGGAAAAGGGTGAGTACAGGGGCGCCTGGGTGGCTCAGTGGGTTAAGCGTCTGCCTTCAGCTTAGGTCGTGATCCCAGGGTCCTGGGATGGAGCTCTTCAAGCAGGGCTCTCTACTCAGCGGGAAGCCTGCTTCTCCCTCTCCCTCTGCCTGCCACTCCCCCTGCTTGTGCTCTCTCTCTCTGTGTCAAACAAATAAAATCTAAAAAAAAAAAAAAGCACAATGAGATATTTTGATAGTGAGAGAGACCACATGCACTTAACTTCATTACAGTATATTGTTACAATTGTTCTATTTCATTATTAGTTGTTGTTAATCTCTTGCTGTGTCTAATTTATAAGTTAGACTTTATCACAGTTATGTATATATAGGAAAAAAACAATATGTGTAGGGTTTGATTCTATCCACAGTTTCAGGCATCCACTAGAGATCTTAAAATACATTCCTTGCAGATAAGGGGGTACCACTGTACAATGGAAAGCAAAAAAGAAGTAAAAAGAAAGTTAAATAAATAGAATATATTAAATAAAATAGCAAAAAGAGCCTTACCACAATAATTATAAGAAACATAAGTGGGTTAAAGGTCCCAATTTTAGATGATAAAATCATACCTAGCAAATTAACTATGAAGCATAATGAAAGATTGAAGACTGAAAATAAAGGGAAAGGAAAAGATATAACAGGAACAGTGAACCAAAAGAAAGCTAGAATGGCAATTTTAATAAGAAACAAAATATAATTCCTTGAAAGAAATAGCTAAAAGGTAAAGAAGAGAATTAAGTGATGCTAATAATAGAAGTATAATGACCAAAAGCATATATGCATCCTATAATATAGCCTCCAAATATATAAATTAAAAAAACGGGTGATGGGTATTAAGGAGGGCACATGTTGTGATGAGCACTGAGTGCTATATGCAACTAACAAATTGCTGATCACTGCATCAAAAACTAATGATGTACTATATGTTAGCTAACTGAACATAATAAAAAGAACTGGCAGAATTATAGGGAGAAATGCATCAACAATATTTACAGATTTGAACACACATCTCTGAAAAACTGATGAATTACATTTACAAAAGTTCGATAACAAAGTACTTCAATCCAAGAGATATGAGAACTGTATACTCAAAATGCAGAAGTTACCCATTCTTTTCAGAAAAACATGAAATACTCAAAAAATTCACTAGGCCCCAAAGAAAGCCTTGATATCCCACCTCCCCAATCTGTAATCTTTCAGAATATGTTCTCTGAACATAAAAATGGAATAACAATAAGAAAATGATACCTATAGAAAGTTCTAATAGACATGAACATTATATAACACATGAATAAATAAACTTGGTCTGGTGGGGCAAATCATAAAAGAAACTGCAAAATAGTTAAAAATCTTCAAAGAAAATACTAGTTGAGGCATAGCTAAAGCAGTAGTTGGGAGGAAATGTATAGTTTTATATACAGTAGTCAAAATGAACAAGTGATCTAAGTATTAAACTCAAATAGTTAAAGAAAAACAGAGCAAGCCTAAAAGAAAAAAAAATTAAGAAGTGCAGAAATACATGAAATAAAGATTAACAAAACCAAAACTGATTCTTTAAAAGAAGAAAAATAAAACATATGCTTCTGGCAACAGTGATCAAGAAAAAATGAAGAAGGGACAAATAAACAAAATATGTAAGAAAAAAAGGGTAAACCTTTCAGATACATCAGAGAATATCAGAATGATAAAAGAATATTATAAACTCCTATTCACTAACAAGTAATTATACAACAGGTATAAGTAGAAATGGAAAATGTGAATAGGCCCTAACACTGAATAAATGGAAATAATAATCAAATATCACTGTCCAAATGAGCCCAGAGTATAAATACTTTTACAGGTGGATATATATAACTTTCAACAGACAGATGTTTAATGTAAGGAGTTCCAGAAATTAAAAAATAGAAAATTTATCAATTCATTGTGTGGGGTCTCAAATGATTCCAAAGCAAAAAAAGAATAAAAAATAGTAGGTCTACTATTGTTAGATATAACAATTTTAAATAAAGTATTATTTAAACAAACCAAATCATATATAAATATACCATAACTAACTATGGTTTTTCTCATCCATGCCATCAGTTTAACATAAAAAAAACTACCATTTTATTTTACTACACTAAAATTACTGAGTAGAAAAATTACAGAATCATAGATGCAGAAAAATACATTTAATAAAGTTTAATATTAAAGACTTAGAAACTAGATGAAAACTATATACTGAAAATCTACAGCAAGTATAATGGAAAAATTTATATGGAAACCATCACAAGTCTATTTTTAGATTAGAAAAATTAGAAAAGTACAAGAATACTCACTATCACCACCATCGTTTAACACAGTTTTGGAGATCCAAGTTGATGATAAGAAAATTTAAAAAGCCTAAGATGTATAAGGTTTAGAAGTGAAGAGCTATAACTCTCCATATTTACACATATTTCTATGTAGAAAGCCTAACAAAATCAACAAATTATTAGAATAAGAAAAGTTGTTGGATTAAAAACTAAACTTTAAAAAATTAACAGCATTCCTCTAAATCAACAATAACCAACTAGAAAATATAAGAGAAAATAGTGCCCCTTACAATCACAAATAAATACATACCCATATGTATCCATACAAACATATCCATATCCATGTGTGGATAGACATATGTGGATATGGATATGTTTGTAATTATAAATGATATAATCTTGTATGTATGTATATATTTGGATTTATGTGTGTATAGTATCTATAGAAGAAAATTTAAATAAATGGAAAGATATTCCATTTTCACAAATATTTGATGCCAGATTTTCTCCAATTAATCTATGGAATCCACACAAACTCCATAAAAATTCCTATGTGAGTATAAAGATCCATACATCAGTAGCTAAATCAATTTGTGAAGAAAAGAATAAAGAAAGAGTAAAGGTCAGAGTGGTGGGTGGGTGAGGAAGAGTTACCATACAAGACATTAACATACATAATATCAAAGTAATAAAATCAATATGGTACCAGTATGAGAACAGACAAAACTGTGGAATAAGAAAAAAAGTAAAAAATAGACTCATGTAATATCAAAACATGAGATACGAAAAAGGTGCTACCACAAATCAACAGAGAAGGGACCTCTTATTTATATTGATATTAGGAAAACTATTATATGGAGAAAAAATAACATTGAACAACTGTCTCCCTTGCACCACCCATAAAAATAGACTTGTGATGGTTTAAAGAAACATATGTAAAAGATGAAGCTATAAATATTAGCATAAAATTTAGGTGAATATTTTTATAAATTAGGAATGTAAAAACACTTATAAAATATGACTCTCCCCAAGGCAAGAAAATAGTTAGATTTCAGTACAATAAAATTTAGGATTTAATTTCATAAAAGATGCTGTGGAGAAATTAAAGAAAGATGAGAGACTAGGAGATAATTGTATCATGTAAACAATATTACATTAATATTTATAATTTAGACAGTAATCAACAAAACCACCAAGAAAAATATAGGAAATGTAATAGAAAATGGACAAAGAAAATCAATAAGCATCTTGAAGCAGAAGCCTAAATACCTAAAAAAATTTTGAAGAGATGCTTAAACACACTGAATTAGGAAATCACATATTAAAACATCAGTGAGCTACCATTCTATACCCATTGGAGTAGTCAAAGTCCGAAAGTTAGATAATTCCAAGTGTTAGTGAGGCTGAAGGAGGTAGGAACCCCCATGCAGTGAAGGTGTGAGAATAACTCATAAGTACTAGCAGTACTTGGTGAATTTATGTATGCCTGTGCCTTATGAACCAAAACAAGATTTATAGCACAACACCTCCAGCATATCCACAAAAATATTAGCATTTTACAAAGGACAATCCATTCAGATCATATAGCTATCATATTCATGTGGGTACCTATGGTAAGAGGAAGTGAATGATGGAATGAAAAAATAGCAAAATAAAACAAGAATGAAAACTTGTCCCAGCCTATGAGGATAATGTGCTACGAACTGAGAATCATAGTTATTTTAACTCTTCTTCTAAGTTCCAATAATATATGAAGAAAAGAGAAAAAGATGCAAATTTTGTTCACTAGGAATGTTTATGATTGTTTACTAGACATGAAGAATACTGGAATTCAGTGAACACATTTGTAGGACACCTAAGTTTGAATTGGAGCTCTGCAGTTGCCTAGTTTGAGAAAGCCCTTCATCATTTGTCTCTCATGATAGCCTTGTAAAAGGAGTTGAACATTTATTATTATGCCTATTTTTGATTTAAGGAAATGAAGCTCAGATCAAGTGACCTGTTTAATGCCCTGTAGGTATTAATTGGTGAGGCTTCTGATAGCTTTATACTCTGCTGTCTTATAGCTTGAGCCATATAAAATGACTGCTAGGCAAGCGCTCTACCTATCGAAATGACCATTTCATACAGTTTACACTAAGATATAAATGTCTCTTGTGTTAAACAATGAGAGGTTCACATAATTTAACTGCAAAAAATAAGGAAGGGAAATATAGGGAGAGAAATGTCAAAAGATGAATATTCATATTCCTGAACAATAAAATTTTGTAAAATTCAACAATGCCTAATGTAAAACTCTTATTAAATGATATATAAAAACACTGAATTCTTAGATAATGTAGGCTCCAAGTGGCTTTCTGAGAAAAGGGTACCTTAATTAAGGATCAGAAAGGAACCCAAATAAAGAAAATGATTCTTGTACCTTAGGAGAACCATATATCCAGGTATGGCAGATAAAGAATAAATGAAACTGCCAATTGCTGACAAGATTAAAAAGTACTGGAGCATCATGGAACAGTCATATCCTTTGTCACACAGCCCAAGAACTGCAGATGAATTTCCTGATGTTTGAATGCAGCTACAATTTTGGAACACCTGTGTGAAAATAATATATTATCCTATTTAAGAAAGTAAAATTTTGAACACAAATCACAAATATTTTCTACATAGCCAACTGGATCAAGATGGAGACTATTTATTCCCTTTACTCTCATCTCTATTATGATGCCTCTCAGGATTATAGCATAAAACAAAACATGGAAGGATGGTTTTAGTAAAAAGGCATTTCTTTCTAAATATGTGGGGTAAATTTGCAATAGCTCAGCTATTCTAAAGTCATGTCTTTTATTTTTTATTTTTTTTTAAGATTTTATTTATTTATTTGAGAGAGAGAGAGTGAGAGACAGAGAGCATGAGAGGGGGGAGGGTCAGAGGGAGAAGCAGACTCCCTACCGAGCAGGGAGCCAGATGCGGGACTCGATCCCGGGACTCCAGGATCATGACCTGAGCCAAAGGCAGTCGCTTAACCAACTGAGCCACCCAGGCGCCCTAAAGTCATGTCTTTTAAAAACATATACTGTTTTGTTACAACAGGAAGTATGACAAAATTTGTTTCAGAATACTCAGTGGAAATATTTAGATACTTATGAATAAAGCTTTGTTTCAAAAATATAGTTCATTTCAAAAACAGAGTAAAGTCAATCCTTTAAAAATTCTTGTATGTTTTCATACAAGAATTTCATACGGGTTTTCATAAGAATCAAAATTTATATTTTACTTTATTACCAACCAACATTTTAAATATTATAACATTTTTTTAGGCACACACACACACAAAAAGCCTAATTCCATTTTCTTAAAAAGCTGTCAGAATGTGAAAAATACAGAAAAGGAAAAAAAATGGCAAAGCAATTAGCTGGATAATTGAGATCAAAACCACCAACTTCATCTCAATGATAAAAATATTTCAGTCCAGAGTATTTTTAAAATGAATTATCTGCAAATGGCAAGATTTCATTCCTTTTGGTGTCTGCATAATATTCCATTGTATATATATGCCACATCTTCTCTATCCATTCATCTGTCGATGGACACCTGGCTCTTTCCATAGTTTGGCTATTGTGGACATTGCTGCTATAAACATCGGGGTGCACATACCCCTTCAGATCACTACATTTGTAACTTTGGAGTAAATACCCAGTAGTGCAATTGCTATTTTCAACTTTTTGAGGAACCTCCATACTGTTTTCCAGAGTGGCTGCACCAGCTTGCATTCCCACCAACAGTGTAGGAGGGTTATAAGTCAATCAGAGAAAGACAAGTATCATATGATCTCACTGATATGAGGAATTCTTAATCTCGGCAAACAAACTGAGGGTTGCTGGAGTGGTGGGGGGTGGGAGGCGTGGGGTGGCTGGGTGATAGACATTGGGGAGGGTATGTGCTATGGTGAGCGCTGTGAATTGTGTGAGACTGTTGAATCACAGACCTGTACCTCTGAAACAAATAATACATTATATGTTAAAAAAAAAAAAAAAAAGATAAAAAAAGATAGTAGGAAGGGAACAATGAAGGGGGGGAAATTGGAGGGCAGATGAACCATGAGAGACTGTGGACTCTGAGAAACAAACTGAGGGTTCTAGAGGTGAGGGGGGTGGGGGGATGGGTTAGCCTGGTGATGGGTATTAAAGAGGGCGTGTACTGAATGGAGCACTGGGTGTTATACGCAAACAATGAATCATGGAACACTACATCAAAAACTAATGATGCAATGTATGGTGATTAACATAACATAATAAAATTTTAAAAATGCAAAAAAAAAGAATTATCTGAGTAATGATGTCACTGCTATGAAATTAAAGATCAGTGATCAGTGTCTACTATACTCAAATAAAAAAATTAAAGAAAATGATCAGTGGTCAGACACTGTGGAGGTTTAAAATAAGATTTATGAAATAAAAGGCAAATCAAATGAACATACAGAAAGACTTTAATTTTACTTTTATCAAATGTGGAGCCAGTTCATGTTGGAAAGCTCCAATGGAATGCATAAAACCAAAGTTCTGTAAAAAGACCAATAGAATGTATTACCATATTTATTCCTGTTCCAACAGATGTCTCACAGCCAGCAAGACAAGCTGACATATATGACACACCATTGTTTCCACACACAGGGTCCCATGTTTTAGTTGGACAGTTGCAATCCCTGTTACAATCAGCAAGGATGGTATTTCCCACATATAAATCTTGTTGCACTCTGAAATGATTTAAAATAATGCATGGATATTGAAAGACTATTAGAGCATTTTCTTTTTCTTCTTTTCATCTTAATCCAAAATTATATTTCCTCTCCTCCCCAAAGTAGAAACAGAAATCTTCCCAACATCGATGTGTGACCTCAGTACTAAGCTCTGGCATAAAAAAAAATACCTGTTTTGGTGACACATAGCCACTTTTCAATGATTTACTTCAGGTAAACAAATAGCTAATTAACAGACATTAACTGAGTGCCTTCCATATAGAGGGTGTTTTTTTCAGGTATTATTAGAACTCAAAAATGAAGATGACCTAATCCCTATGGTTAATCCATATGGTAGTAAGTAACAAGAGATCTTGTTTCAAAGCAACCTTGAAGATCAAAATCTGTAAGTTCAATTTGTAATGCAGATAGTACATTTAACTTTAGAAATCTAACTGCTTGAGTAAACAAATACGTTCTCCTAGTATAAAGAATGTCCAGTGGTCATCAAAATGGCAACATAGGTGTTCTTGACCAGTCTCCCTCCCAAGAAGACCAATTAGCAGCTATCCATAGATACGATACCATTGTGAAAATCCCAGTACCTGAGGGTGAGGCTAAAGCACCCCCTTGGAACATGAAGACCTAGAAAGACCACATTGGAAGGGTACAAGGAGTAGTTACACTCTAATCAAATTGCCCCACCCCCAGGTCAGCATAACACCACACTGAGAGGGCCCTCCTGGGCCTACAATTTTGCCAGTGGGAAAAGAGAGCCCAAGGTTGACATCAAGCTCCCTCAGCATTGTGGGTTGCTTCCAAGGAGGCCCATTCAGGTCTCACCTCGTGAGGATCACTGGGAGAATCTGCAGGCCTCACTCATTAAGAATTAGATAGAGAAGGAGAAGGGGGGCAGGGATTACAGCAACCAGCACTCAGATCTTGGTGGACTGTGTTCTTACTTGCAGCATTGTCCAAGTACAGATCCCAGCCTGTGGTTCTGCTCATCTACAGAGCTGAATGGTGACTTCTTTTTGCCAAGGAGCTCAGTTGGCACTTCTGCTTGATTTGGTACCTAGTCAACAGGCCATACTGGCTGTGGAGACAGTTCAACTGCCCCATCTGGGCAGGGAAGCAAATTCACAGTCCTGCCTAACTACTGAGCATAGCCTCCAGTCCCACCCATCCAGAAAGGCTGGCCTGAGAACCTAAGCCACAGAGTCCATCCTATAGCCCTGCTCAGTCTGGGAGCCAAGCTAATAGCCCTGTTAAGCATAACCTCTGGCCCCACATAAACAAGGAGCCTGAACAGCAACCCTGGGTAGCCTCAGAGCCCAGACTACAGCACCACCCAGCAGCCGAGCCCAGCCTTTGGCCCTACCCAATTGCTGAACATAGCCTGAAGCCTTGCTCAGGCAGGGAACCTAGTCAGTGACTCTGCCCAATCATGGAGCAGAGCTTGCAGCCTCACCTGATGAGAGAATGTGGACAGCGATTCTGCCCAACCAGAGGATGGTTTCTAGCACCACCCAGCTCTGGGATACAACTAGAGGCCTCTCTCCTCCAGAGAGCCTGGCCAGCAACCTTGCCCAAGAGTAGAGCATGGTCAGCACCTTGTGAAGCTCAGCCTCAACAAAACATTAGCAGAGAAATTAAGAAAACAATCCAATAATTGCATCAAAAGAATAAATACTTAAGGAATAAATTTAACCAAGGATGTGAGAATCTGTACACTGAAAACTTTAAGACATTGATGAAAGCAACTGAGGAAAACACCAATAAATAGAAAGATATTCCATGCTCATGGATTGGAAGAATTAATATTGCTAAAACGTCCAGACTACCCAAAACAATCTGCAGATTTAGTGCAATCCCTAAACAGATTCCAGTGGCATTTTTCATAAACATAGAAAAACAATTCTAAAATTTTTATGGATCCACAAAAAGGTAGCCAAAGCAATCTTGAGAAAGAAGAACAAAACTGGAGGTATCACACTTCCTGATTTCAAACTATTTTACAAAGCTATAGTAATCAAAACAGCATGGTATTAGCATAAAAAAGAGTCACAAAGATTATGGAACAGAATAGAGAACCCAGAAATAAACCATGCATATGTAGTTAATTATCACAAGCAAACCAAGAATTTACTGTGGAGAAAGGATACTCTCTTCATAAATGATGTTGGGAAACTGGACAGCCACATGCAAAAGAGTGAAACTAGACCCCTATCTTATACAATACACAAAAAATAAACTCAAACAGATTAAAGCCTTAAATTTAAGACCTAGAAGAAAATATAGTGGGTAAACTCCTTGACATCAGTCTTGGCAATGATTTTTTGGATTGGACACCAAAAAGCACAGGTAACAAAAGCAAAAATAAACAAGTGGAACTACATCAACTAAAAAGCTTCCAGACAGCAAGGGAAATCAGGAACAAAATGAAAAGACACCCTATGGAGTGGGAGTAAATATTTGCAAATCATACATCTGATAAAGGATTAATATCCAAAATATATTTAAAAAACTAATAAAACTCAAGAGCAAAAAAGCAAACAATCTGATTTTAAAATGGACAGAGGATCGCTTCTTAGCCTTTTTGCTAAGACCAAGTGTTAAAATGGGCGGAGGAACTAAATAGAAAATTTTCCCAAAAAGATATACAAATGGCCAATAAGTAAATGAAAGGATGTTCAATATCACCAATCATCAGAGAAATAAAAATCAAAGCCACAAGATACCATCTCACATCTGTTAGGATGTGTATTATCAAAAGTCAAGAGAAAACATTACTATGCATAACTTTCCTATAAATTCAGATAACCCTCAAATACAAACCCAAAACTATTCAATGATAGAGACTTAATTAGACAAATGAAATGTATGAATTCACATATGAATTAATATATCATGTATTAGGATTCAGTTATGCTGGATGTAAGCCCATTGTGGAAACATATGAAGGTGATTGAGACTATATAGTTAATTCTTACTTTTACCCATTTATGAGAGTATAAAATATATGGATCACATATCCTAATACAACCTAAAACTATTGGTAGTTTCTTTGATATCAACTTTAATATCTACTAGGATATCAAAAAGACACACACACACACACACACACGTGCAGTCATAACTCACTAACCCTGTAATATGTTCCCAGGCTCTTTAATAAGCCTAGAGCCTGGAGGGATAGGCTTACAATTGACAGATGGAGGAAAGATAAAGACCATGGATTATTGTTATTAATTCCGATTAGCTAATGATCTGGTCATGGGTAATCATTGAATAAAATATATTATTAACTGTTCTAAAAGTATGACATTCATTAGAAAACAACATACCCTTTATAAGTGGTAGTTATGCCAGCAACTGAAGAATTATCACAGATCATGAGAAAACACAAAAAATGGAGAAGATATTCAATTAAAGATAACCAACATCCTATGTGGGCAGCTTGTTTGACAGTAATCTTGAACTTCTTCATAATTAAACCACCAGCTATATATCCAAGGCATATTGGAGGTAAGTTATAAATGCCTATAAATGTAAGTGAAATGTTGTTTACAAAGTGACTTAGCAAAAGAACAAATAAGATACCACTTTTTATCTAATATGTCTTACATAAGAAACCATTTAGGTCCAACTCAAAGTGAAGAAAGCTGATTGAATTTTATCTCCATTTAGTTATGTATTATGTACAGAGAGATTTTTAAATGACCCACAATGTCAAAGTATATTTTGAAGACTGTTATCACTATCCTTCATTTAATTAATTATAGTAGGTTGTAAATTTCTTGTATGCAGGGATCATGATCTACATTTCTTTCTAATGGTTCAGGTAGGACTGACAAGTCAAAGCTGACCAGTAGTTTGTGAGTAATATGATTTTGCAGTTGTTTATACCCTCTCTAGTCAATAAGAATTTGACTTAGCTCAAGGTACTTTGGAAGCTTACTTTGCTGAACCCATGATTGTCAAGTATATTTATGCTTCGTGTCCCTCTCCCTAAAAAAAAAGGGGAAAAAATCAAGGATAAGGACAAGACAGCCCTTGGTTGCATTCTTACAATGCCAGGGTAAGTGAATCCCATCACATTTTCTTGGGAGAGTGGTTAAAAGTCCATTCCAGAATCCCACACCAGATTGTCTAATTTAGTATGTCTTCGGTGGGCACCAGGTATCTGAAATTTTAACAAGCATTCTAGGTGATGTGGATGCAGGTAGTCTGGGAAATTCACCTTTCAAAACAGTAAAAAGCTCTCAGGAGAAACCCAAGGTGGAAGAGAGCCACTGAAGTTAATGGGGTCACGGAAAAATCAGAATGCGTGGGCTGCAAAGACATCTCAAACCACCAGGGGGCCCAGGGAACTAAGGAGAGACATGGAATTCATATCCTGGAGTTAAAAGAGTAAAACTCAGACTCCTAATGAATTAACATTGTTTTCCTTTTTACATTAATGGTTTGCCTCTCTGAAAATTATCTCTAATCTGTACATTCCCCAAGATTTCCAAAAATATTTTGAATTTGTATTCTGACCGGCAAGAGAGCAGAGAAGAAAGCCAGGATTTCCTGGCTTCTGTCCTTCCCTACCGTTTGTGGATTTCCCTGGAGAATGGAAGGGGGAAATGTACCAGGGACAGAAACATCTCCATTTAGGAGTTTCCTAGACCCATCATCACACTGTTTACCCTTTCATGGTTAAAAAAAAAAAAGTGAGCTACTAACATAGAGAAGAATAAACATACCGATTAGAAAGATTGCATCTGAAGCTGATTTTCCATATTGCTGTTCCAGATATTTAGGCATGAAGGTGAACATATTAACAAATGCATTGAACTGTACAATGCTTATTAGTATGAAAAGCATGTAAATTGGGTTGCATAAAAGACTTTTCATGAACGGTAAAAAATCTGAAATGAAAGAATGACAATAGAGTTAAACTAGCTTGGCTTTGCATTTTAAGATTGACTTTTTCTAAAACATGAACCTACCCTCCCAAATTAAGATTTTTGCTTATAGTGCACATACTGGGTTTTGTTTTGCTTTATTTTGTTTTGTTACCTCTTGAAAGCTAAAGTTATATCATTTTGGTACCCTCTGCAAGTCAGTAATGCAGCTGACTGGGCAGGGAGCCGAACATAACAGTTTTACCATCACTAAGTTGTTATTGTGTCTTAAGGAAAAACTATAACATGACCAAAATATTGTCTGCATTCACACCAGTTCCTTTTTTTCCCTTCTATTAATAGTCTCTCTTTTCTAGAGATCATCTAGACTGAAAGATGCTTGTTCTGTTTTTAAAGTTTAGAAGGAGATCAACTTGATAAAGTTCACACTCAAATATTGATATTATTGTTCCTGACCATTTCAAATATGTGGAAATTCATGGGATATAATTTTCTCAAGTACTGGGTATTTTTCTACTTCCTCAGAACAACAGTTTGGTCCTGTCAGAGGTTCACACTGGATACACAATGAAACCACCTGGAGATCTTTTAAAATACAAACCCCCAAGTTCCACTCTCTGAGATCTTGATTCATTTGGTACATACTAAGGGTTATGTAAATGATATAACCCAAACTTTCCCCTGTTGGTGTGGACTGACACAGCTTAGGGCCAAATTTGTGGCCCATCTCTTGGAAATGTTCCAAGGTCACCCTGCCACCATTTTGGAGTCAAAGTCTCACTTATAATTAGTTTTCACTTTTCCTATCTTCACATTCTTTGTCTTGATTTCCTTACTTATTGTGTATTTTTTGCTCAATAAGCTGCCTGAAATCCAAAGAATCAATAAATAAACAAACTGAGAGAGAGAGAAGGTAGCATAGCTTAATGCAAAGAAATCTATTTTGGCTGTAGAATTCATATTTATGAATAAAGTACATGGCAGGTGAGAAAGTTGTGTTCAGAGCACTTTGGAGCTTTTTAAGTTGTCCATATTTGTTGACATCTCTGTCCTAATAGATGAGTCTCAGTAGTTCAAATGTCTTTTCTGTATGTCTCATACTAAGCTTCACTTGTTTTCTATATGTCTCATACTAAGCTCAGTTCTTTCCCCAACTGATCTTTGCAGATCACAAACAATATTCTGTGTTAAAATCTTCTATCAGTCCATATCAGCCTTTCCAAAGGAATTGTTAATATAATCATGACCACTCTGGAATTTGAAAGGTTCTGAATTGGCTTCTAATGATCTGAGAAGCATTATGTTTAATAGTAGTTTAAGTGAATGTGTAATTGTTAATAAAAATTCTGTGCAAACAGGTCTTATAATTTATGGGTGTTGGTAGAAGTAGCAACATCAACAATAATAACACTAATACTAATAGCAGTAATAATAGTAATATGTGCCAGACCTCCTTTTACCCTCACACAACAACTCTGTAATAATAAGTACTGTTATTACCCCATTTTACAGATAAGGAGACTGAGTCCCTCTTTACCTTGTAAATGAACAATCTCTAAGAATTCCAAGGCCCAGGCCATACCTCGTACTAATTAAATCAGACCTCCTGGGAATACTACAGTATTTCTGGGCATCAGTAATTTTTTAAAATTTCCCAGGTAATTCCAACACATGGACAAGTTTGAGAATCAGTGTTCTTGAACATTAAACACTTAGACTACTTTAGCTTAGTTTCCCATAGAAACACTTTCTGTAAATTATTCTTTGAACTTTTATTGAAGATGTATCCAAAAAGGAAAAAAAAAATTCCTGTTCTATAAAATATGCATTTGCACTTGCTGGTAAACTACTACGTGGTTCAATATTGCCTGCATTATACATCATATGATGAGTTTTTCTTTTTTTACAATGTGTTACTTGGAGAACACTTTCTCTTTAAGAATTCTTCTTCTTCTCTCTATCAAATATAGAAAGTTATGGGACTTATCGTGTTTTCTTTCCCTGCCTTAACTTGCAGGAAGCTCACAGTCAAGCTAACATTTTTTTATTTCAGAACTATATATTTATTTGCAATAGTGTATATTTTTTCCTCCTTTTGTTCTCAGTTCGAATTTCTTTTTTTTTAATTAGACCTATGTTCTCTATAAAAAAGATTTTTTAAAAGCAAATGGGAATTTATTTAGTGTCTGAATTGAAATAAAATTTTATATACATACTGATTACAGATAGTTTGGCTTCCAAATTATATTACTTATTCCCAAGTAGTAGCACAGGAAGACTCAGACTTGTTAGACATTATTGACTACTGACTGTTAATGACAAATTGTCTTAATGCACCCTAGCGTGATATAGTGTTAGAATGAAATAGAGACACATCTCTAAAAAACAAAAAGTAAATTATATAGTATTTAGAATTCTTATATTTGCCTTTAGTGATTCCATCCTTTTCCTTCTTGACCTCTTCTCTTTGTTTCTCTTTTTTGTCATTTTTAATGACGTCTGCATTATTCTTTAGTCCTTCCTTTGGAAGCGTTTTGGGCAAAAAGAAAAAAGGAATGGCAGTGAGCACATTCACTCCTGCACAAATCAAAAAGCCAAACCACCATGCACCAACCCAACGAGTATCAGTGGGAGTTATGGTCAGATCATCTGTAAAGAAATATACACATTTTATTAGCTGGTCATGATTTCCTGCATGAACTATAGAGAGTTATTAATATTACTATTATATTATTAATAAAACCAGTTCTCAGGTTTTATCCAAGTACAGACCTTGTAAACAATTTAGACATTCATAAAATTTGTCTGACAACATGTGGTATTACAATACTGCCTAGCAATAAATTATTTTGGTTCTCTGTCCTCTCCTGTAGGGAATTTATAAACAGATATTTATGAACTAATTCCAAGCTCTATTTAACTACATATAAATGATTATTTGATTAAAAGAAATTCAGACCTACGTTGTCTTTATATCTCTTGAGAAAAGGAAACATGGTTGTGACACAATAGAAAGAGCACTGGCTTTTGTGTCAGAAGGTCAGCATTTTAACTTGTTTTCTTGCTCACTGGTTTGAAATATTTGAAAAATTATTTAAACTCCTTTACTCCAGTTTGCACACCTGAAAAGTAGAATTAGTCAACTCACCGAGTTGACCCACTAAAGCAAGAACTACCTGTGATAACATAACTGAAGGTGATTTGTATATTCTAGACCTATAAATAAATTTTATTGAATTACCTGTGTTCACAGATCCAGTGTCAACATAAACATTTGCACAGAATGATGCTAACAAAAGTCCAATCAAAGGACCAATGATAGCTCCTGTTTCTACAAACCCTAAAAATAAATGAAAATATAAAGTTAAAGTATAGTTATATACCCACATAAAGAGTCCTAATTCCATAAAGAGTCTGAAGACTGCATTGTTTTTGCCTCAGATATGTTTGCCTTAAACTTTCAATTTGTGAGAAAATTAAGCTTTGTGTACATATAAGTAACCAGTTTATTTCTGTTAATGTGGAGAAAAAGAACCTCAAGATTTAAAACCACTTTCTCTAGGCCTCCAAATTCTCTTGCGTGATAAATCGCAGGTAAATCTGCTGTAGGAGCATAGGCTGGGATCACGCTGTTGACAAAACCACAACACAGAGTGAGATTCTTTTGCTGCTTTCCGTACGCACATTTTCAGAGGAATTCTAGACCAGCACCACATTACAATAAATTTCTCATGGCATGTTTCTCAGAAAGCTTTCACTCCCACATTTCTGATTTGAAACCTCTTCTGGCTATGTCCTCACCATTACTGCTACTTCTCTTCTTTCATCATGATCTCCTTTCTTATCCTTCAATTCTTGTCTTCCATTCTCATCAGTCCCCTCTGCCCTCAAGACTTCTTACTCATCTGGAATTTCATCATCAGTGAGCTCATGGCTTATCTACAATTCAGAATCGAGGCTGAGCCTTCCCGGCTGCTGGAAACCCAGACAGCTTCTCCAGCTTCTTCAACTTGTTCCTCCTTACTTCAAAATATGTCTTCTGCCTTCTCCACGGTTCCGTAGGCTAACCCTCTCCTGGACACAGACCTGACTTCTTGACCGCAACCCCTTCTATCTTCTCTGAGGTCTTGCTCAACTAAACATGCCCTTTTTTGTGTTGGTTCAGTCTCCCTGATTCACTGATTACAGTATCTCACATCCACCCTGCTTTCTTTCCTTTCACTAGACTCTGCATTTACACCCTCACCACTTCCTGAATCTACTCAAATCCTTCCACATTCTTCTCAAAATACTTGCAGGTAGCACCAGTGTTCTTTTTGCCACTTATTTGGTGTCCTTTTCTGGTCTCCATTCTCCTAACTCTTTGTTATTTGACATTGCAGGCTAGCTCCTCTTTTGAATTTTCCTCCTAATACTTTCACAAAACTATGCACTTATTGTTTACTCTTTCCCTTGTGACTACTCCTTTGATTTTCTTCTTCCTATTCTGCTCAATAACTAAAAGTGTTCCCTAGTGTTTTAACCTAGGATTTCTCACTATATATGGCTTCCCAGGACAAAACTCATTTTTCTCCCTCAATTTCATTTATTTTCTCTATATAAGTGATTCTCAAAATTCATTTCTAGCTTTTATATTCTCTCCTAAACTTCAAAGCCATACATGGAACTATTTTCTTCCATGGTATAGCTTATTGACTTATAGTTATTTAATTATATGCATGTCCACATTTATTTCATTTTCTTAAGTCTAATTGTTTTCAAATTTAATTACACACAGGTATTTATCAGATTTGGTTGATTTATAATTATGTAGTTATTTATATACTCAACCTTATATGGACTATGTCTTATTCATCTTAGTACATATAGAGATTATTACTATTATTTCCATATATTATACACCCTAGTATTTATTGAATAAAGAAATACAGATTATAACACGGTGTTTGTTAATTTATTGCAGGCAAGTATTTGTATTCTTTCAAGATAAGTACGTGAAGGGATTTGAAAGGACAGAAAAGAAAAACATTGCAAAATCTTATTGCAAAATCAATGAGTGATCAAAAATTGCCAAAGATTACTTGGGGTAAGGATCTCTAAATATTTTGACCTATCTTCGTTATGTGTAGCTCTGTTCTGATCCTCTTTCACCCTCTTTGACATTTCTGGTTCTTAAAATATATGTCTATATTAATAGCAAAATGTCTCCAGACTAAAAGTTACACTTTTGTAAATAACAACAGATGGAACAACTAAAGAATACAAATAAGTTATTCATAATAAATTAAGAACATTTAGGAGACTGGAAGACAACATAAGAAGGTAGATCTTATTTTGGTTATTGTGGGAGGTGACATTGATGGATTTTAGAAAAGGAAATTTCAAGAAACATTCCCAAAAGTATGAACCAGATATTTGTGAAG
The DNA here is from genome assembly GCF_002201575.2 of Neomonachus schauinslandi. Taxonomy (NCBI): domain Eukaryota; kingdom Metazoa; phylum Chordata; class Mammalia; order Carnivora; family Phocidae; genus Neomonachus; species Neomonachus schauinslandi. The sequence continues at coordinate 84,541,660 of NC_058407.1, read as the reverse complement.
AATCTGAAAAAGCCTGACTAGCATGGAGAGATTGTGAAGAAACTAAATAGACTGAGTAATAAGTGGAGAGGTCAGATTTAGTAAAGAAAGAGCCAGTATGTTTTATAGACATGGTAGAGAAGACATGATTAAAACAATATTTGAGAAAAAATATACTGTAAAAATGTTTATAAGAAATTGAAAGAAAATGCTAGTAACTAATGAAGATGTTATAATAATCTACAGGTGAAGTAGACCCAAACAAAAATAGAGGTAATGAAAATAGAAAGATTTTGAATATGAGACATTTTAAAGAAAACATTGGTAAATCACTTAACAGACTTGATATAGAGTGGTGCCAAAGAAATGGATGAGTCAAAGAGGACTCTGGGGGCAACTAGATGAGTGGTATTTTTAATAGCAAAAAACAGAGTTAGAAAAGTAGCTTTTTTGGAGTTAGCTTAATTCAGTAAACTTTTATTGATTACCAGCTGTACCAAGGTACTCTGGTCGTCATTCTGGAAATCACTGAGTCCGAGTAACTGACATCTACCTGTAAGGAACTTCCTTTCCTGAGAAGAGGCTAAGGCAGATTTTCAAACTCACCAATATATAAAGGAGAGTTTTCAGATTTGGCAAAATCTTCTATGTAGGAAATACCCAAAGGCATGATGGGAGTTTCACCAATTCCACGTATGATATTTCCTACTAGTATATATACCCACATTAATGATTTAACTTCTTTCACACAGTCTGTATTTAAAGAAAAAAAAGATATGGTATTAGTGATTTGGTAGTAAAATATCAGTAATACTTAATTCTACATTTTTGGTAAACATTTCACAGTTCTTATGTGACATGGCATCTTGTCAGTGATTTATACTACTATGTCAGCAATGTATCATTGGACCATCCCACTTGCATTTTCTGACAGGATACTTAGGTATGGTCAAATGTAAGTGGTATCCGGGAGCCAATTCCTACTGGGTTGGGATAGATGAAGAGTATACACATCTCTTTTCAATTTAGTATTTAATGGCAACACATTGGTAGTTTGATGACAGTATTTATGAACAGAAATTGACAAACACTAAAAGCCAGAACTTTTTCCCTGCAGAGAGATAGTTTATCAGCAACTACTGAACCCAGTTAGCTGCTGTGAGAGCTACCCCACTTCTATACTAACTTAGGGAAGAGAAAAGAAACACAATTATCTCTCCCTAGAACTGATACTGTAAGATTTAAATAAGAATCTCACTGAAGTTTGAGTTCTCTATAGCTTTAATTACTTTATAGAAACTAAAAATATTTAACTGGGTAGTAATCACATTTTCTCTGTAGGACCTACTGTATACTGTAACCACCAAATAATTTTTAACAGAGAAACCCACCCCAATCCTTGGAGCAGCACTGCTTAGTAGCATAACAAAGAGTAGGCCAAAGAGAATGAAAGGGAGGAAGATAGGCAGTTGTCTGAAAACAGCCAATTCTGTTCTAAGCCAGTATAGCTATCAAGCCAGGAGGATACTCTGTAGGGTCATGTTTTCAGGAAAGTGAACGACAACTTATTTTTATCTCCTATAATCTGCCCAGGTACTCACAGATGTGAGGCTCCTGAGCACAGCTGGGCCTGGAAATATCTTGTGAGGTTTATCTCTCAGTCTTTCCCAGTCCAGAAAATCATAACGTCCATTTCTGGGTATTCATGTGTTTTTTTTTTATGGTGAGTGCAGTGATTTGTGTCTAGAGATCACAAGCAAATTCTAGGCCTACTCCAGGACAAAATTTAACATGTCAGGTGATCAAAGAATTAATGTACGTTTCTGGAGATTCACTAGACTGGAAAGGTTTTGATTTAAATATTACAATGCATATTTAAAAAAAAATAGAAAATAAGACCTAGGTCAGTCTTTGGCAAAAGTCAGTTTAAGAAGAGAATATAGGCCACCATTGACGTCACTGGTTTTTTTGTTTGTTTGTTTCTTTCTTTCTGTCCCCAGGGAGTTGCTTTGGCTTAGAGTTTCTGAGACAGCTATTCTTACACTCCTTGAAGCTGTTTAGTTTCCTCTGATTCCATGCCAGCAGTGAAATTTCCAGCCTTGGGGACCAATGTAACCCCCACTGATATGAATCCAGCATAAAAATGTCCTCATCAGAGGAAGAGAAGTTCTGGTCTGAGGTCAATCAATGAGTTGCTTCCAGACTAAGCATCCAGTCTGAGGTCAGTCAATGGGTTACTTCCAGACTAAGCATCACCAGAAGATTATATAGGAGGTCCCTTAACATATGAAGGAGTAGAAGCTGGCATGTTGGTGCCTGGGCCTGCAGAAAGCCAGAAGAAGCACCACTATTGTGTCAGACTATAAATTAGCACCTCTGGTAAAGAGGAAGAAGTAGGGCAGAAAGGCAAGTTCCTACTTCAGCCGAAAGAGAATAGAGTAAATCAAGGTTATAGCATACTTGCCTGCTTTCTCTGCTATAGATCAGTGCTATAACACACATCTTTTTGTTTTTATTTCCATTACTCATTTACAAATCATCAGCCTAAATCCATCTTTCTAAGATGTTTTCCTCTATGGAATTAACTCTAAGTCGTCCTTGGATGGATGTCTCTGACTTATTTTTAAATAACCATTGCAAAAATAAATAAATAAATAAATAACCATTACAAAGAACAGATAAGACATTCTTATTAAGTATATTCAAATATAAGAGGAATAACATTTAAATTATGAGCCATTTCTATTTCCCTCCATGATCTCCTCCAAAATCTCTGAAAAAAAAATTTCTTTTGTTCATTTACCTTACTCACTTAACCAAACTTAGTAACATTCAAAGCCCCTCAGCAGAAAGTATTCAGTTACAAATTCACTGCAATACAATGAAGTACACAACCTGATGGATCTTCTGTTGGTCTGAAAATCTGGGTTCCGTTTTCCATACACAAGAAACTGTTTGAGGACAAATTGCCTAAAACTGAAACTGTAGATTCATATTCATATCTGTATGAACACAGGGAAAACATGGTGATGTTAGGGAGCCAATGAAGACATTGTGAGCGTTGTGCAGATTAACAACTCCTGCTTCACATAAGACACAACATCCAAATCCAGGAAAGATTTCATTTTGCCACCTAATCATCATAAATTAATATCACTGAAAAGAACTTGCCACTCACTGTCAACGTACAATCACTTGACAGCTAGCTTTCTTTCTTTTTTTTTTTTTAGAGAGAGATTGAGAGACAGAGAGCACGAGAGGGAAGAGGGTCAGAGGGAGAAGCAGACCCCCCGCTGAGCAGGGAACCCGATGTGGGACTTGATCCCGGGACTCCAGGATCATGACCTGAGCCAAAGGCAGTCGCTTAACCAACTGAGCCACCCAGGCGCCCTGACAGCTAGCTTTCAATTATCTGTAGGGGGATGATATACCTTTTAAATTATCTGGCATCAACCTTCAGTGGTTTTTAGGTGATCATTTCCTGGAAAAATTACTGTGGGATAAGGAACAAAAACCAAGAAAAATAATAGACTCAACAAAGTGTAATTAAAGGCTCTGGGGGGAGAAACAACACAACAAAAAAAGTCTCCCACTTCCTGAGAATCCAAACAATAATTCCTTCACGTGTTCATTAATGCCCTCAGAGAAACAAAACATGTACCCATCATAATGAGAAAACTTAGGAGAATCTCAAACACTGTGGCGGTACAATGTAATGTCTTTTTCTCTTCTCATGAGAACAAAAGTGTTAATAAACTCTGACCATTTATCTTAGGCAAATTACCACAAGATCCACATGCCCTTTCTCAGAAAGAAAATTACTTGTTGCAACAATGGAGGAAAATATGTCCAGCTGTTTTTGTTAGAACTTGCACTGGGTTGGTTTCTATATTTCTATTAGATAAGAGAAAGCCAAAGAAAACTTGCCTTTCTGAGTTTCAAATGAGCTAAAGAGTGTTATGCTTGGATGTCACCAATAGTCCTAATTACTATGTTATAGAACATAATAAAAAGGGTTAAAATACCTTCCCCTTAGAATAACTGCCCAGTCATACCCATAGAATTTGGCTGTGAATCGTGGACAAAGGCTTCTGTCTCCACATCCATGATCCCATGAGACATGGAAGCTTCAGACAAAAAAAAAGAAGCAGAAGAAGAAGAAAGAAAAGAATAATGCCTTTGGCAGAGTGTAGAAAGAAATGAAAATAATAGCTGAATATACCTGACATTGTCTTGGATAGGATGGGATAGGGTAGGAAAGGAAATAAAAGAACAGTAGAAATTCTTTGCCTTGAAACCGCTGATCCCTTCAGAAATACCTGAAAGTTAAAATATCTTTTTCATTTAAATTACCTACTTAAAACCCAATAACTCATTCCATGTCCATTCATTCCCCAAACATCAGCAAAATGGTAGTAAATGGATTTTAAAATAGGAAAGGAAAGGCATAATGTCATATGGATAAAGAGAAGGGAAGATTTGACAAAAAGAGAGAGTTTAATAGGATTTTGAAAATGGAAAAGCAGTTGAGTGATCACTAGATTTGTAGATATGAGAAACACAGCCCTGAGTAAGTGCCTGTAGGAGAGCAACTAAACACATGCCACACAAACCTGGAAAACTTCAGGCAAGAAACAACATACTTCTAAAATGAGAATATGCATAGTCCCAAAAGAAGATTGCTTTAAAGTGTGTATAAAGAGCAGTTAAGCCCTTATAGACATCCTCTGCCATTGCAACTGAATGTGGCCTTTGCTCTAGAGACTAAATAGACACTGAGGATAGGGAAGCCATACTAAAAACTGCAGATATTAGGTTAAAAAAAATCAACATACCGAAAAATGAGATTCCCACTCCCATGTGCTGATAGTTTATGGGCAGTTCTGAGCCACCTAAAAAATAACCAGTCCCTGTACAAATCACCCGACAAAGAAGTCTCCCGTTGATTAAGACTTATACACACACACAGAACTTCCAGTTAGCTTGTTGTTGTTATTCCTCTCTCTTAAATGTGAATAGATAACCAAGAACCACCAGATATATGGGGAAAGCCTGTAATAGTAAAGATAGAGACAAAACAAATAAAAACTGTACATTCAGAGAAAACAGAGAATGAAGAGAGATGAAGAAAATTTAGATGGAAAAAGACATTGCATTCTTGAAAGAAGAACAAAATGTTCCTTAAAAAGATACATTCAAAGAACAAAAGAGTCATTGGAAAATTCCCAAGAATAATGGTGAGGGAAAATTTCAAGGAAGGAGCCATGCACCAAGCCTAGGGAGATTCCAGTTCAGATTGCAGACAGAGGATTGATGGTGACATAGAGGTATCTCTAAGACAAAAATGAAACCCTGTGATATGTATGAGCATTTTGAGATGTTGCCCTATCAGTGGAGAGTTTGGTGATTAGTGAGAGATAAAAAGAAAATGACTCAAATAAAAAGGGAACAATTATTAAATCCAAGGAAAATAAAGATGATATAAGAAAGGAATGACAGCATGGTTCAGCAGTGAAAGATACTTACATAGTCATACACACGGAAATAGTGAATATAATTTTATAGCAGAAAATCAATATATATTACATAACACAAAAGTATTAACAACTAAAAGGATAAACATTTACTTAGAACCATGGAGGCAAATAACAGAAGAAAGAACTAAAAGAGTTGCAAGTAGCTACTCCTGGAAAGCAGTAATATGGACAATGTTGAAGGGACAGGGGATAAATTTTTTCAATATAATTTTAATTTTACAAGTTGGTGCACATATTACTTTGGTAAAATTAAAATAAAAATCAACCTTCAGACTGGCCTGTCTCTTAATGACCTACATACAAGTAAACAGAACCTCATTGTAATTAGAAGTGTTTAAATAGTCCCCAGAAAAGAATAAGCCCACATTTTGCCAGGTCCTAAAATTTTTTCATCAGACTCCACTCCATAAAATCCCAAATCTCTGTTTCATAGGTGGAAAAATGTGACTATGTAAGTGAAGCAAGGCAGCCCAGAGCACAACAGACTAGTGGAACGGAATCTGCATCTTTCAGCTCCCATTGCGGTGCTCTGTGCTTTTAGGAAGTATTGCTCCTAGAAAGGAAATTTCAAGTTTCATTCCATACAATCAAAAGTTGAGCTTAAAAAGTCATCAGAAACTGGAATACTTACAGGTCCATGAGGAAATGAGGTAGAGATTTTAAGAAACACCCTATGCCCATAACCACACATCCGACACCAATCAGTATAGGTCTATGCAATTTGGTTCCAAAATAACTCACAAATATAATCAACAAAAGATTTCCTAGGAAAAAAATTGAGATAAAAAAATGAATATTTCAATAAGAATGAACAATAGCTTAGCTTCATCCAATCATTTACTATCTGGCATTTATTGTATAAAAACTCTCTCAAATACCAGGACTGGTGCTAGGGATGCATGAAGCAATAAATGAATAAGACACAACTCGTGCCTTGAAGAAGGACTCTGTTTCACAATGTCGACAAATATGTAAACAGATCTCTGTGGAACACCAACATTTAAAGAGGGCAGAAGAAGAGAAGCCAGTGGGACTGGGCAATGGTTCTGAGAGATGTTAAAGACTCTGTGTGTGATTATGTAGCTTAGAAAAATGGGATGCCAAAGTAGGTGTTAGACTGTATGTCACCTCTGGCCTTTCCCTCCATGTCTGCTCCATGCTTGAAAAGAGAAGCCAAAGTCAAATTCAGATAGATTTATGTTTTAACTCATGATTTAAATGTAACTAAATATTGGTCAATATATCCAAGCCAGGGATCTATGTTTATTTTTACTTATCTCCTTAGAAGTAAAAAACAGTAGGTCTTCACTTCTCCAACTGGGTCTTAGAAGTAAGTCTTGCTTTGAGAAGTAAATTCAATGAAAAATTTATCCACATCTTAGGATGAAGTTTAAGGATAAAGAAACTAATTGCGGAGGCCCCATTCCAATGGACAAGACTTGATGAGAATGGCGTAAAGGGTTGAAAGAACCAAACACATGAGGAAGTTCTCATATGATACATTTTAAATTCAGTGATCAATATTTTCCCTGATCTACTCTACATAAGGAAAATCTCTACGATGAGCTTGAGAATGATAAAAATTTAAAAAACTCTCCCTCAAGTTGTTAATAATTTTCCAAGTAGTAGTGTATATTTTGAAGACTTTTCTTTCCATATCTGTTTTGCTCTAGTCTGCCTTGTTAAGAAGAGATGTCAGTGCCTATATTTTGTTTCATATGGACGGTGCCTCACCAAGTGCCACCACACTGGCCTCCCTAGGTTTCTAAAATCCCCATCATCAAAGCCAACCACGTTGAAAGTATTATCTCTAGAAAGCCACCATTCAAAAGCCATATCCACTTTTGAAATGAGAAGAAAGGAAGAGCCTTCTCTCCATGTAAGGGTGAGCATTTCAAGCTGCCTTTCTCTGTTGGTAAAATAATCACCATTGAGAGGGAATAGAAATGGATAGATAATATTTTTATCAAAGGTATGGAGAACACTGTCTATAAAAATTACTGAGGAAAGGTAAGCAAACTAATGCATTTATTGGCATCTGTAAATTACCTCTCCTCTTCCCTTCAGCAATTATTTCAGATCTTCACCATTTTTCTCAAGCCACCTATCGCCACTCACATTCCATAGTTAATAGTTTTTACTTTGTCAAAAAAATTGGGGCAGTCAGGTTTCCCACCTCAATGGCTTTTCCACCTTCCTTCAGTTTGAGAGGTTGTGGTGCCCATCTGACCATCCAAGGTCTAACACCCTACTCCATTTCTCCAGCAACTTAGTCCAAGAATTAAAATCTTTCTTATACATTTTAAGTGTCTCCCTCTCTGCTGCATTTTAATTACAGATATTTTCTAGTTTCTCTCCAAACCGTCACCTGTAGTCACAGATTCCACTTCTTCCCCTCTCATTCTTTCCCAAAGTCACTGCTCTCTTTCTGCCTTCTAGCTTCTCTATCTACTCTTCAGCTAAAAGTGCCCAGGCCAAAATCATCAATTATCATATCATAAAACCCAGGGGATAGTTTCCTATCCTTGTCTAACTGGATGTGTCTAATGCTTTTGAGACTGCTGACAAATTCTTCTTTTGGAAACTTCTACTCCCTTGGTATCTATCATAACATTTTCTCCTGCTTCCCCTCTTAATTCTGTGACTATTCCTTCTCTTAACACTTTTGTGGGCTCCTTTCTTCCACCTATTCCTTAAGTATTGGTGCACCTCAGGGATCCACCCTTTGTCCATGGTACTTATCTCCCTGTACCCTCTCCCTAAATAGCCTCATCTGTTCTTTAGTTTTAAAAACCACCTGTTTACTCAATAATCAGTAGCTCCAGCCCAAACAGCTCCTCCAAGGCTTCTAGCTCATATAACTGCCATGAAGACATCATTACTCAAAGGCCTCACTGCTAATACCACAAATAATTTGCCTAAACAGAACACATCATCATCCCCATAGCCACCACCACAGTCTTGTCCCCCTTTTCCTATTCTCTGTCTCAGCACCACTATCCACTCCACTGCCCAAGCTGTAAACCTGGGGTTTAGTGTAGATATTATATTTAATGTATTGTAGTGTAGTATCCTGTATTGTAATTTAGTGTAGATATTATATTTAATGTATTGGTAAGCACAAATACTACTATATGACCAGTTGTTTTAATATTTTGATGATTTTATTCAAATAAAATGGGGTTTCTTTTTACTTTTATAATTTTTATTTTATGCAAGTTCCATAGCAAACACACAAGGCTAACCATAGTCGATTTCTCACTGCTGCCCATTTCTCCAGACTCATATCTTAATAATTCCCACATAAGCTTTGTGAGTCAATAACATTGGGCTGAATGTTGCTCCCCATACAAATTACTACACTATCTTGCCCTTATGCTTCTTCTATTGGAATTCCCTTCACACTCATCCCTCTTTCTTCACCTAGAAAACTTTTTACTCATCCTCCAACATCTTCCCTAAGTAAGGCTGTGTCTTGATGTATGTTCCCATAGGACTTTGCATCTATCTATGCCACCGAACTTACTGCATTCAATTAAAATTATTATTGTACATCGATGCCCTCCATTAGATTGTGAGCTGAGTCCAGGCAGGACTGTATAAAGAGTTATTTCTAACTCCTTCACCAGGATCCAGCCCACAAGTGGTACTGAGTTGGGTTGGGGGGATAGGTTAAACACTAAGAGACAAGATCAAGCATCACCTGTTTTAGCTTTGCCTCTCCTCAATCCCGATTTTTCTTCCAGATATTGATTAAGTATATTAAAGGTAACTTTCACCTTGGAGGAAGTAGAAGCTACTCTAAAACTGTGAAAGAATAGTATTCATATTTCTATGCAGCTTTGTTTACAGGAGAAATCTCTCTCTTCCTCATTCTTCCCGTGACTTCACATCTTCCCAGTCCTCCACAAAAATCAGACAGTAAGAATAGATTTTATTCTTTCCTAGAGTCTGTTTCTGAAATAAATTCAGGGAGATGTGAAAACAGTTTCTTTTTCCCTCTGGACTTAGAAAGAATTGTTAACCTCCCAGAAACAGCAGGAGAAGAAAAATATTTGTGTTTTCCTTTAGAAAACAGCTTTGTTTACCATGATATATATCTTCTACATAGGAAGATAGAGTTTTAAGAATTATCAAATGATAGATTAAATATAAAAATTCTTAATACTCCGCTACTCATTCTAGCTGACCAAAAAACTATTAGAATAAAAAGTCCAATGGTTGGATATGTGGCAATATTCAGGTGTTATTTGGGGGATAATATTTAAATGAATTGTTTCTAAGAATATTCCAAAGTTAGCAAGGCTATCCATTCATTTTGGAAAACATGTTATTCAGTCAGATTAGACTAGTCAGATTAGTCCTAAAATTGCAAATAAGGAGAATAAAATTCAGACTAGTTTTATAGATAAAATATAAAAAGAAGTAATGCAAAAATAATTCATTACCAATCTCAAAGCTCCCGTTAATAAATCCGACTAGAAATGTAGGGATGTTGAATTGTCTCTCTATTTGTGTGAGCATGGAATTCATGTAAGATCCAGATAGTGTTTTGGATACGAATGCACATGTTATTGCCAGAAGAAACACCTAGGGAGAAAAGAATATTAAAAAACACAGGAAAAATTTATTTTTGATCATATATTTTTGTATTTGTCACCTATTAACAAAATATCTTCTACCATAAGAATGGTTGTCTCCAACATAAGTAACCCTTGAATATGCAAGAAACTTTTAATGTGGTCTGTTCTTCTGGTCTTTCATGCCATGTTATCTCTTTGAAGACTCAGAGTAGGACTGATTAGTAATATTGAATTTTGTCAGTAGTTGTAGCCTCATTATTTTATAGGCATATCTTGGACATACACAGAAACAGCCACTCTAAGTAAGATATAGCTAATAGTTTGAATAGATCTTCAGCACTATAATGCTATCTGTAGTACAAAGAAGACATACACGATAATAAAAAAAGGAACGTGGCATTACACAAAGACATTATTTCTATAGCAAATTTGCTCAGGGTCTCTCCAAAGTAATAGGTAAATCATGCAACATTAGATTGCTGCTCACTCCCAGTTTATTTATTTAAAGCAATGTTATATGTTATATATACATATTTATATATGTATTATATTAAAGTAATTATAAACCATTATAAAAATGTTTCTAAACTGACCAGGTATTTGCTTTAAGGAATGAATATGAATACAATAAATTTCCATGTATTGAATCACATTTCCTGTATACTGATAGAGTTTCAGAGGACAGTCAGGTTGATGTGATCCATAACAAAAATCAAGGACAACTTAACAAATAGAACTATTGTGATCACCAAAAGCTAGTATGATCTTACTAAAAATGTGGAAAAGCCAAAATTTTGATAGTTTTATTAAATTAGAAAGAAACAGACTTAGATTTCAATAGAGGGCTTGGCAAATGAGTGTTATATACTGGGTAATAGTATGATTAGGTAGATTAAGCACTGCTTCAAGACCAACAAATTAGTGATGAATAGATTCAGGTTGTCCTGAATGGTGGTTTCCAACCCTATGCCATAGGACTTTTTCCTTGGTCCCACTTAAAGATGTTTCCTGATGACAATTCCATCCTTGGAGACAATTCAGTCTGCTCTCTAGCCAGCATACTCAAATCCCTAAAATCTTCACCCCTCCACCTTTCACATTCCCAATCTTGAACCAACCCCACAATTTATATTGCACCTGCACATTCCCTTCAAAATTATTCACAATCTTTTCTATTTCTCAGTCTTCAAACCAGTCAGGTGCTTTTCATGACTAGCAAATGATCTCCACAATGTCATCATCAAACTTACCTCCATCTCTGCCCCTCTAATTCCCCTCCTGCCTTTAAAGGATAGGTGTCCCTTTTCCAGTACAATAAAATTCCTCCACCCATGCTTTTGAACCCATTCTACCCATTTGAGATCATGATTTATCAGTAAATACTCTATCCTCTATGTTCAACCTCACGCCCTTTACTGCCTCTCTCCCTACTAATTTATAAATATATTCAAGATATTTGTCTTTAAAAAATTTTATTTTTTCCCTAACCCCTGATAGTTGCTACTTCAGCTACCATCAGGCTGTTTGGAAGAACTGGTTTATTGCCTAGACCCTAACCTTCCATTCACCCTTTAGTTTCCTAATGTCTGGCCTCTCCTGAACTATTCCACAAAAGGTCAAAAGCAACTTCTTAGTTTCCAAGTTCAGTAGATACTTCTTAGTCTTCAACTAACCTGATGTCTCTGATTCATTTGACCCCGCTAATCTCTTTTCTTCCTGAAATTCCCTCCCCCCATGCATACATATATGTCCACCGGCCTGCTAGACTCTTTCTATTCAGTCTTCTCTTTGGTCAACCCCTTCAGAATTTGTCTTGTACCTTCTACTCTTTGTGCTATATGTGCTCTCCCTAAGAAATCTCACTTATTCCCATAGCTTTCCCTGTCATCCATATGCTGAAATCTCTCAAATGAACACACAGTTTAGCTAAGACAATTGCCAGCATTACTTAGTTGCCTCTAGTCTTGTCCACACCTACACTCCCTCCCCTTGCCACCACCACAAATTTGGAGTTTAGTAAATATCTGTCAAATGAATTAATAAAATGCATAACTAGCATGTGATTTCACTTCTTAAAATGTTTTAGTGATTTCCCACAAGCAAAAATCTCTATTTTTTTAGATGGCAAACGGTGTCTCATCTATATCTCAGTATCATATCCTGCTGCTTGTCCCTGGACATACTGTTCTACTTACAGTTTCTTAATTCACCATGCCATTTCACATCTCAGTGCCTTTTACAGGATGGCATTCCACTTGTAAAGTTTTTCTTCCCCTTATGCATCTGATAAATGCATACTCTATCTCTATTATCAACTCTATCATCGTTTCTAATGTGGAGTCTTCCTGTCTCTCTGCTCCCCAGGCAGCCTGGACTACTCACTCATTACCTACCTGCTGTGTACTGTCTCTATTATAGCTCTTATCACAATGCACTTTATATATAAGCTTGGATGCCTATAACCTCCTCCCTCACTATACTGTGAACAATTCAAATATAGGATCCATATATTATTTACCTTTGTATCTTTGGTGTCTAGTAAATGCCTAAAGAATAGTAGGCACTCAATACAAGTTTGCTGAATGAATGACAGATGAAATATTCAAAAATATCCTGAAGAAGTGGTCAGAGCTGAAAGTGGGCTGAATATAAGATGAAATATAATAGGATTAAATAAATACTCCTAAGCTGAGTTGGCTGTACCAATTCATTTGGAGAAATCTGAATAGAAATTTATGGAAAAAGAACTGGGAAATTTAAGTATAAAGCTCAATATGAGTCAAAACCATTACATAGCTGAGAAGATAATATGGCTATAACTCCAGTTGTTTAGTCTTTTATAGTAAATGTCATTTGTAGAAACTGACTCCACACTATAAATCTTTGCAGAGCACATGATTGAGAATATAAAATTTTCATACAGTTTTATAATTCAGGTTTTATATTTAAAAGTAAGGTCTACAAAATAACATATGAATCATATTTGGGAGAATAATTTATTTTATTTTACACTTTAAGAAAGGAAACTAGATGAATCATGACCCCAATGTTTTTTCCTAAAACACCTAGATGGGTTGCCTAAACAGTTTGGTTCTAGTCACAAAGTGAAAGCAACCAGTGGCTATTATGACTCATGTCTGGTGCAAAATAACCTCTATGTTTATGAAGCTATCCTACTAGCATTTAACAGTAATGCCCAGAGTTTTAGGCAAACTTATTGAGGACAGTCCTCTGATGCTTTCTAAAGAATTTTGTTTACTATGCATATTTCTAAGTTCAGAGAAGCAAAAAAAAAAAATCTGACTATTAAGCAGTTGGTGCCCAGTTTTACCTGATAGACTTGTCCTCTTAATATTTTGCCATAACATGAACATCAGTATCTAATCTTGCCAAACTCCAAAGTAAGCAAATATTAAATTAAGAGCAATTATTTATAAATAACACCTGACTTGACTTTTATTTTTTTATTTAAATTCAATTAGCCAACATCATTAGTTTCAGATGTAGTGTTCAATAATTCATCAGTTGTATGTAACATTCAGTGCTCATCCTATCACGTGCCCTCCTTAATGCTCATCACCCAGTTACCCCATCCCCCCACCCACCTCCCCTTCATCAACCCTCAGTTTGTTTCCCAGAGTTAAGAGTCTCTCATGGTTTGTCTCCTCTCTGATTTCTTTCTGTTCAGTTTTCCCTCCCTTTTCTTATGATCCTCTGCACTATTTCTTACATTCCACACATGAGTGAAACCATATGATAATTGTCTTTCTCTGATTGACTTGACTTTTATACACAAATGCTATTAATTTTTTCTTCCAAGTTTTTATTTAAATTCCAGTTAGTTAACATATAATGCTATCAATAATAATAGCTAATATTTATTGAATGTTTACAATATTCTAGTAATTTTTCCAAGTTTGTAAAAAGGAAAAAAATCCTATGAAATAAGAGTATTGTTGTTAGCTTTTTCAAATAAGAAAGCAGAAGCACAAAGAGGTTAAGGAACTTGTCCAAGGTCACCTGGCAAGTATGCAGTTGAACCTAGGTATGAACACGGGGATCCTGAGCCTAAATCCTTATTTTTAACACTCAATTTTAGAAGAAGGACATGAGAATTGGGGGACAATTTAAGAGGAATTTTTTAAATACTTAATATGGCATTTTAGGCAAAAGTAGTTTTCTAGATCTAGATCATAATTCTCCACTTTTATGCACATGTGTAGATTTTCCCTACATGTGTGTGAAGAGAAAACAAACTTTGATAGGGAGAATATTGGTGGCAGTTTAAGTCTGGAAATCACTTGCGGGCACTAGCTGTAGAATCCAGACAAATTTCCAGATCCCTTGGTTTAAAACAAATTCAAATTTTCTTTGAAGGCAAATGGCTTTGAAGTTATATGAAAAGAATTTGCTCTGAAATAGGCAAGAATACCAGAAACAATTAACAAAATGGGCATTATTCTTACAGAGAATGATTGATATGTTGCCAAAGCTTGAAGTAAACATTTGTTTTACTGGCTTGTTGTGAAGTAATCATTGCATGCAGATAGACAAAGCATTTCTGTCCATTGAACCATTTTCTAGGAGAGACCCCCATACTCCTCTGGACTAGAAACCCTACAAGGGTGAGCATTAAAATGGCCCTTTGATCCAACAAATTAAATCCTGGTGTAATATATTATGTGCCTGAAAACTTTAAGACCTTATCTTCCATTTAAGTTCCTCAAAACCATTTCTGATTAAATTGCCTGAATCAATAACCCTATTCAACCCTCAGTTTAAAACAAACTTCAGCAAAGCAAGAAATTATAAGTATATCAGGTAATGTGACATTAACATTAAATCACTTCATGTGAGCAACTTGACAAGCTCTAGGTTAAAAAAAAAAAAAAAGGTACATATACATATATCCACACACACACGAGTCCATACCTTCAGCTTGGAAAGACATCTTATTCTATGGGTTTCAATTCTTTTCTCAATTTCTGCCATGTTGTTCTTCTGAGTGTCCCAAGGTATTTAGGTTTTAAATCTTGATATTTCTTAGTTCTATCCTTTTAAAGGAGACAAAAATCTATTAACTGACAAAATCATAAATCGTCATTCTTTTGAAGAAAACACGGAATCTGAGTAACAATCAGATTCCATTGTATTACAAAAATACCTGAGAAGCTTTGATTCAGATCTAGAAGAAAATAATGACATTAGAGAAGATTTAGTTGCTAATTTTCCATTGAGAAAGTTACATCAAATAATTTTAGTTACTCTTTAGTGAGATTAAAGAGATTAGAATAATTTGCTAGGTCCCCATTGCAAAATAATGACCACGTGGTCAAAACAAAGCTTTTCATTTCTTTAGCCAAACAAATAGAACCAAAATGAGCTTTTTGGACTTACATGAAAATGCTGCTTTTAAGTACACAAAGACTTTGATTTGTGTTTGTGCTAAAAATCTGCTTCAGCAAGCCTACCAAGGCTCAAAAATCTCTATTTGGCCAGGCTCCCTCTTCAAGTTCTTTGCGTTCCAAGACTTCCCTGGAGTCTCAGGAAGGGAAACGTTTTCTGGGGCACTGCTGATTCACGGAAACCTGGGGAGATATGGAATTTTAATCATGGAAATAGCCTAAGTAAAAATAACAAATAATTCTATGATCTGGAAAAGAATCCTACAGTTCCAAGTTATAATGTGAGGTTTAGAAGAAGACCAAACATGTAAGTGGAGATCTATATGCCTACACATATAATAAATATAGATATATGTGTATTTACACACATATATATTACATAGGCACACATTTTTATATGTAAAACAAAAAGATGAATTAAACTATTAAATTCTACTAACCTTTTGTCAAAGATTTTGTCTGCTTGTGTCTTGAAACTAGGGCCTTATTTTGCACCAAAACCAAAGTGTTTCACTCGGACAATATTTATTCTAGTAAATCTACTTCAAGTTGCCAGAATGATACCTTAGTAGTATCCCCAGCATTAATATATTAAATCTTCTGAACAATATCCATTTAACAAGTGATCCTCAGTGCACTAATTTATAAAACCTAATTGCTTTGCCTCTATACATTTGCTGAATCCCACTTCCCTACACACATTAAGGCAACAGCCACTGAACAATTATGTATGAGCTTAGTTCTCTTTACTCATCTTCTCGCACACATAACAAACATTTCTTGAAAGTCTGCTATGTACCAACCGTAGGGCTAAGCACAGGATTTTAGCTGTGAACAAGACAGTAAGCTGTCCTATAGACAATATAAACCAGTTAGAAAGGTGTAAGCCTCTGTGGAAAGTACTTAGACCCAGATCGCAAGGAACTTATGTTTTTATTGGAAAAGGTAAAACTTTTAAATAAAACACATTAGAATACAACTGAACAGCATATGACCAAATACAAATTGTTTGGTATGTAAGTGGTGAAAACTTGGTAGATCATACGTGAAAATTATTAGAGACAGTCTTGGCAAATCTGAATAGCATACAAATGAACTCATGCTGAAATCCCCCCCCATAAAACGCCAAGTCACCTTAATTACAGAGCAAGTACATGGCACTAGTTTTGGAAAAACCAATAGATAGGGTTAATTTTTCAAAAGAATGGGTAATGCTAGTCTTTGAATGGGTAATGCTAGTCTTTGGTCCTCGTTTGTAATATATCTGCTTTTATCACAAACCTCTCAACTGTCCTCATTTCTTCCTTCTCACGATTTAGAATCCAGTCTTCCTCCTCTCTTTTTTTCCCTTCTATTCTCCTTGCCAATATCTGAGCCCAATTATGGTCACGCAATTAAACAATAAGAGAGGGAGAAAACCTATTCCTCTCCCATGTCTAAGTTAGCTTCACTCTTTTTTTTTTTTATTCTTATGTTAACCCCCATACATTACATCACTAGTTTTAGATGAAGTGTTCCATGATTCATTGTTTGTGCATAACACCCAGTACTCCATGCAGAATGTGCCCTCCTCAATACCCACCACCAGGCTAACCCATCCTCCCACCCCCCTCCCCTCTAGAACCCTCAGTTTGTTTTTCAGAGTCCATCGTCTCTCATGGTTCGTCTACCCCTCCGATTTCCCCCGCTTCATTCTTCCCCTCCCGCTACCTTCTTCTTCTTTTTTTTTTCTTAACATATATTGCATTACTTGTTTCAGAGGTACAGATCTGAGATTCAACAGTCTTGCACAATTCACAGCGCTTACCAGAGCACATACCTTCCCCAGTGTCTATCACCCAGTCACCCCATCCCTCCCACCCCACACCCCACTCCAGCAACCCTCAGTTTGTTTCCTGCAATTAAGAATTCCTCACATCAGTGAGATCATATGATACATGTCTTTCTCTGTTTGACTTATTTCACTCAACATAATACCCTCCAGTTCCATCCACGTCATTGCAAATGGCAAGATCTCATTCCTTTTGATGGCTGCATAATATTCCATTGTATATATATACCACATCTTCTTTATCCATTCATCTGTCAATGGACATCTTGGCTCTTTCCACAGTTTGGCTATTGTGGACATTGCTGCTATAAACATCGGGGTGCACGTACCCTTTCGGATCCCTACTTTTGTATCTTTTTAGTGGCTAAAGTCATGACTATTCTCAATGCCTATTTTTCCTATGCAGCAACCACAGGACACAGAATGTGGAGTTAGTGACACAGAAAATCCCCACAAACAGGAATTCTCTAGTTCCATCTCTGCATTGTGATACTATGTACCCATCTTGAGCAGTTTTTATCACCATGCCTCAAAGATTTGTTCAAAATGTGTTTATTGTCTTGAGAAAAGTTTTATAAACAGTTGTCTTGACTGGGGTAAGAGGTAGCTGTTTGAAGCTAAGCACCTGGAAGGAATTAAATGTGATTGAGTTAACACTAAACGTTCCCTAAAACATTTTAGCTTTTCAGACACATTTTAAAAATTTTCAAGATTTTTTAAAAATTTATTTATTTGACAGACAGGGAGAGACAGCGAGAGAGGAAACACAAGCAGGGGGAGTGGGAGAGGGAGAAGCAGGCTTCCCGCGGAGCAGGGAGCCGGATGTGGGGCTCGATCCCAGGACGCTGGGATCATGACCTGAGCCGAAGGTAGACGCTTAACGACTGAGCCACCCAGGTGACCCCATTTTAAAAATTTTAATGGAGGAAAATAAATAAATGAACCAATGAAATCTATTTATTTAAAAAAATTCATTAAATCCAATAGTTAATGTCACAATCACTGTTGAGTACTTTGGCTCCAAATCAGGAAACATACCCGTTGTTTCTTCATATCCTCGTGGCCCTGCCAGTGCCAGTCATGTGAACAGACCCCTTTTGTTAGCACAGTTTTGTTTATACGGTGACTTCTGCTACTGGGACCACAGTGTCACCAACAAATCCCCATCAATCATTACTGTTAATGAAAACAACTTGCTCAAGTTTTATTAAGTGTAGAAGCATTTTCCTTCTTTAACTCCTTCTCAGCATTCAAATGGGGGCAGGTAATTCTTTAGTATGCATTCTTGCACAAATGTGGTTGAGTTTCTTCCGTACCTACTCATCACAACCCTACTGGGGTTCTTTGTTTTTGTTTTGTTTTGTAGCTGTGGTGAAAGCACATTATAGAATTGTTAACTAAATGTATATCTGGGGTCATTGGACCTCTAGAGTTTTTTCATCTTGCATGACTGAAACTCTATAACCATTGAATAGCAATGCTCCTGGTTTTTGGCACCCCTGGGTTGTCAGCCCTTAGTGATATGTCTCAATCACAGAAGAATACAATGTTTTACAAAACAAATAAATGGTCTTGTTTGTGCCTTTCCCCCAGTGTTAAGTATCTAGACACAGTTTTTTATTACTATAAATCACCAGGGGGAAATACATATGTTTAATTTTACATTTTTCTATACTATTGAATTAATAAAAATAAAGGCTTTCCTTTATCATGACAAAACTAGTCGTACATACATGAAGAAGACCTAAGAGAACATCCTTCCCCTGGGGAAAAAAAAAAGAGAGGGCTGCACCAGCAAAAATCTTATGAAAGTTGTTTATTTCCAGAATCTTCAAATCACTCCTAACTCTGCAAAAAAAGAACAGCCTCTTGGTGGTATCCAGCTGAAATAATTTCAGCCAATACCAAATCAAGTAAGTGCCAATAAGACCAAAAAAAAAAAAAAAAGAAGAAGAAGAAGAAGCAACAATAACTCTTTGTGTGATGCCTTCCAAATTATTTTTCTTCTATTAGTTCATTTTCATCTGAAATCAAAAAATAAGATAATGGATTCTGCAAATCAGCCTTACAAATATAGGCATTATTTTACTTCCTACATTCAGAGGAGGAACCAGGAATGCATAACTTCAGGCAAAAGTAGAGGAGAAACTTAACTGAGTCATAGGCTAATACATTGATTACACCATTCAAAGCAAAGAATGGAACACACAAAAACACAAGCACAAAAATCTCCATCAGCAACCCAGGAATAAAAATACCTACCCTGTTACTTTGGATAACATACTGTCTAACTCTGGATAACAGACCAAGATGTGGAAAAGTAAATCTGAAACCTGACTTCTAAATCTTTAGGAGAACTGATTGTAAATATCGTCAGTGTTTTATCCCATGCCAAGGCATTCTAGAGAATGATTAGATAATTATGAGAATAGCCATTGTTTTCCACACTTGCAATTTTTTTTAAAGATTTTTTTTATTTTAGAGAGAGAACAAAAGAGCATTAGCAGGGGCGGAGGTGGAGGCAGAGGGAGAGAATCTCAAGTGGACTCCCTGCTGACCTAACTGAGTTCAAGGCCTGGCCCCAGCTTGATCTTACAACCCTGAGATCATGACCCTGAGATCATGTCCTAAGCCGAAACCAAGAGTAGGAGGCTCAACCAGCTGAGCCACTTGGGCACCCCTTCCACACTTGCAGTTTAAACTCTTTCATTTCTTCAGATTATTATCCCAATTCTTTTCTTCCTTTTGCCTGTATAGACCTAATTTTGGATACAAAAACATGTTCCTTCATTAAAGTCTGGCATGTAGATACTGAGTTGCTCCTTTTCCTCATAGAGATAAGATTTTATGTTTATAAAGCTCCCCAAGTAACTGAAAATCCAATAAAATGTTTCTATTTTTCCCCAACCCATTGATTTATGTATTTGTTCATTCACTTTAATGGAGGCAGCTAGATATAGTAAAACTGTCAGAATTTGAAGCCCAGTTAGCAAATTCTAGTTCAGTTGTGAGTGTTTAAACTCTTGGAGCCTATTTTTCCTTACCTAAGATGTGGGATAGTTATGTGTTTATGCCTACCTAGCAAGATTGTTAATGAAGATTGAGTTATAAAATTTACATAATGCTCCTTGTGGGGTTGTTGGAATGAAATAGTTACTCCATAGATGGCAATGATTATTATTCATTCATTCCCCAAGTATTTATGAAGACTCTACTGCATTCCAAGCACAGTGGTTGTGCTAGGAATACAAAGATGAATAACATATGTGCCTGCTCATAAGCTATTGGGAGAGATAGATAATTAAATGATAATCATAGCTAGCTAGTGCCATAATGCAGACAATTTGACCTAAGTACTGGGAAGAGGCAATTAATGAAAACTTTTTGTTTGTGTATTCATTTGGAATACCATTTAAGTACAGCACAATAGTTTAAGTACTTGGGCTTTGAAATGAAGCCCAGCTGGTTTGAAAGCTTGTTGTTAAACTAGCTGTGTGATTTTGTACAAGTCACCTTAATCTATCCAAACAATGAAGACAGTCTCTATCTTTCCTATCAGCCAAGGTCCAGACAGGAAAATAGAACTCATGACAGGTAGTTCAGTAAAAGAATTTAATATGGAAAACCACTTATAAAAGTATCAGAAGAGTTTAAAAGCCAAACTGGGCATATGGTGTGCAATCCAGAGATTTATACCAGTAAAAAGTTACTCCCACGCTTAAGGCTGAATCAAAAAGGGAAAAGGCCTGAGCTGTAGGACCAAGAGTCCTCAAGGATATACAGCCCCTACCAGAAGCACCACCTACAGAGGGTAGGTATGCCTTGGCTTTTCTTCTCTTTACAACTCTGTCAAAAGTTCAGAAATAACAGAAGTCAAACCAATGAATCACTGAAGTAGTAATTAGTAAAAGTTTGCTGTGCACACACCAAAAAAAGAAAGTTTGCAAAACCAGGAGCACTCAAACCAAAACATGGAATGAGGCTCAGGAGTATATTATTATAAAGCATCTTATATAGTAAGAAAACAGTTACTGTTTCATTTTTTCAGTAGTTGGTCAGAATATTAGAATTTTCTTAAGTGATAGTGAATTGGTCAGTGGTTACTTCATATCAACTTTATGGAAAGAGTTTAAGTTTTCCTTACAATTTCCAGAAGCATAAGCAAGAAATTACCCACATCCAGTTAGTCTTGCAAAAATAAGCTAAGCTTTATTTGTAACAAGTAAACTGGTTTTGTCTGCTCCAGGAATTTCCAAGACTGATCTTGTTTCTTTTGATTTTAACAACTCCAGTCTCACATCAATACCTGTCGTTGACAAACTAACAGGAAATCAGATGCAAGAGAGCCTGGGAAATTTAGTTTTCAGAAGTCAGTGTCAGGATACAGAGAGGATCAGAGAATAGGAGGCAGAAAAACAAATAACCAATTCAACCACAATCAGCTGCAGTAGAATTAAGATAAAATGTAATAAATGTATAACATGATGTGAGCACACAATCAGCATTCAGTGAAGGGTAGCTATTTGTATTACTGGATGATATACCTTCAATCATTAATGCTCTAAATTCTTAGTAATAGACACAGGAGATTTAACTAGTCACATAATTGGCCAGCTCTCGACATTACATACACAAACTTTGCAGTCTCTTTGTGATACCCAAGAAGACATGAGGCTTTGCACCAAATGAACCAATTTTCAATTGACTCCTACATTAATCAACTACTTTTACATCATGTAAGCACAGTTGTGGTCACCAAATCTTCACTTGGCAAGGCATATCCAGCTTGCTTATTCAAGTTATATGTGGGGAAAATGTCCAAAGAGATCTGAGATACACAGTCTGAGTTACCACTACGTGCTTTGTCAGACTGCTTCAACAAGCAAGCTTTTAAAGGACATTAAAGTCAGAAGTAAAACCTTTCCAAGGCAGATAGAATTCCACTGGCATGACATGCCTGTCCTCTCCGTAACCTCACTTATTCCGTGTGAGAGGGCTATTATGATCCAAGGACTTACTTGGGGAAGCTTATGTATCTGGTGGCCAACTGTAAGGAGGCGTGCTTGCCAACAGAAGTAAGCCACATCCCTCGTACCAGCTTGTTCAGTACTGGAAGTGATATTTTGGACTCTCTCTGTTACACTTCTCTGTCTTATTTTTCAACTGACTCACAATTAGGATGAGGGGGAAGCTGGTATTAATTGATATTTATTTATTGGACACTCTTAAAGACCCCGACATGCAAGAAAAGCATGGAAAAGCAGATTTTCCTAAAGGGCTATAACCAGATTGGAAAAACATAAGATCTATTATAATATATACAATGTGGTACCACTTTTTTGTAAAACTATATATAATTAGAGACAAAAATATAAACATTATATACTACTTTCTGTATTGTAGGCACTATTCTAGAAGCTTTATAGATGTCAATCCGTTTGATTCTCATAAAACTCTATGACGTCAATGTTATCCCAACTTTAAAGATGTGGAATTAAAGCACAGAGAGGTCAAGTAAATGTGTGCAAGGACACACAGCTTATAAGTGTCAGAGACAGGATTGAGAACCATGTACTCTGGCTTTAGAGACTACTTTTCTTTTTAAAGATTTTATTCATTTATTTGAGAGAGAGAGAGTGGGAGAGAGAGAGAGTGAGAGAGAGAGAGAGTATGAGCAAGGGGGAGGGGTAGAGGGAGAAGTAGACTCCCCACTGAGCAGGGAGCCTGGTGCTGGATTAGATCCCAGGACTCTGGGATCATGACCTGAACTAAAGGCAGATGCTTAACTGACTGAGCCATTCAGACATCCTGACTTTAGAGGCTATTAACCATTACCCTAATCTGCCTTTCCACCATGGTGTGTGTGTGTGGGGTGTGTGTGTGTGTGTGTGTGTGTGTGTGTGTTCATGTGTTCACTGTTCTATTTTTTAGATAAAATACTGAAAGACCAAAACCAGAATCTTAAAAGTGGTTAATTCTGGATGGCATTATGGTTGATATTGTTTTGTTTTTCCTTTGGAAATTTCTGTGCTGTTTTCCACAAGAATGGTTATACCTTTTTTATTAAAAAACAAAACAAAACAAAAAAAAACCACAGAGGAAAAGAATGCCCATCATTGGAATTGATTTTTTTTTTAATGTCATATGAACACAGCACATTTCTAATCCATAGTAATGTTCTATCCTTAACTACTATTTTTTTCTTGCTTCTCTAATTATTTTGCTTTCACTAAGAACTTTTGTGTGTCTCCTTTTTCTCTCCCTTCTCTTTGATTATTTGGGCTTTAATTTAGCTTAACAACCCAAGGCATCCATAATTTCCCTGACTGGAGCCACTGAAAGACCTGGAAGGCACCCGGGTGGCTATGCAGAACTTCCTACTGGATGTGGTTACAGGCCATAAAGGTATCCATTCAAATCTCTACTTTGGGATTAGTAAATAAAACAATTGTTTAAGTTTCGAGCCCTAAAATACGTATCAAGCAAGAGGTTCGGGACTAGCATTAATCATATGACTAGGCGCATGACTGGCCTCTCCTTCAGGTTACCCCTTAGCTGAATTTGTCAGCATGGAAGCTTGGATCATTAGACAATTTTAAACTCTTTATTTGTGGTCATATGCTGTTTTATTTATACCTCTAATGGGCCACTGAATAAAGACAGGAAGCTTGAAGAGCACTGCTGTTAAAATATAACTTAATGAGGAGCATTAAAAAATAATGATGTTATAGATTTCCCTCAAGATTATCTTCACTGGATCAGTTTCATTCATCTAATCAAAATTTTTGCCTAGTACCTTATTTTATAGTCCTATTGTTCCTAAACCAATTTTTGAAGCGGAATAATAGATGAAGAATTGAATCTAGATGGACCTTTTCATGCTCAGAGAAATATCTGCACATAATAACATAAAAGCCATTCTCTTATCTCCTTAATTTGAAAGAAAATTCAAACATTATAAAACTAAGCTTACTGATTTTTAAAAACTTTTTTAAACATTCTAAATGTAAAAATTTCTAACATCATAGTATCAGCTTTTGTTGATACACCTTAACATGTACAATAGTTAAACACCAACCGACATTTTCATATATGACTTCCTACAGCCAAATACAACAAATTTTTTAATTTGTTTTGTAACAGGTCGTGCATTTTCTCACAACACTAATTTAATATAAGGAAGTGTATACCTGTGTTAAATAATATGATTTACATGACAAGAAATTTGCTTTCATACTTAATATTACCAAATGCCATAATTAAGTTAATAATTGCCTACAAACACTTAGGTAGAATCATCTACTTTTAAATAAGCTTTTTTTTTTTTTAATTTATAAGAATTTCCAAAAGATTATACATTACCATGAAGGAGAATAAGACTCTCGTATAAGCCCAAAGAGACTGGTAAACACTGGTCCAGTCAAGTTCTCATTGGAAATAGAATATGGAAATATGGAAAAAGCCATCATATACACATATGCACACAAAACACTTAGTAAAGCACTCTTACACACTCATCATTTTGACTAAAATCTAAAATAGCACTGAAGTTCATGATTCTTAGCCAGAACATGTCTTAATAGTCGGCCTGCTAGCCTATCTTTCTACTTATTCCTATGATGTAACATTCCCCACCAGAAATGAATCTCATTAAAGTAGAGCTTTATATGAAGAGTTTCATTTATTGGATCTGCTCCTTTAAGCACCAGTATTGTTTCAGCAATGTTTATTTTGGTGTAACTTCAAACATAGAGACAAGTTGCAAGAATTTACAGAATTTCCATATACTCTATTTTTTTGTGTCAAGTTTTTATTTAAATTCTAGTTAGTAAACATATCATGTAATATTTGTTCACAATTTCTGTATTTATTTTACTTTACTCAGGTTCACCAATTACATTTTGCATCATTTGCTTCCTCATTCCCTCCGTTTTCCTCTCCTCCCCCCTTCTCTCTCACCCTCTTTGCATATATGTGCTTCCCTCCCCACTCCAAAACCACTTGAATACTTTGGAGATACTGTGGTCCTTTCTAACTAAATATTTCTATGTGTATTTCCTAAAAACAAGGATACTCTTTTATATAATCAGAACACAATTATCGAAGCCTGAAAATTTAACATTAGTTAAAAATTCTTACCTAATCCATGGTTTGTATTCAAATTGTGTCAATTGTCCTAATAATGTCTTACAGCTTTCCTATGGTTTTTGTTTGTTTGTTTGTTTGTTTTTAAAGATTTTATTTACTTATTTGAGAGAGAGAGAATAAGTGGTGTGGAGGAGGAGGGAGAGGGGGAGGGCAAAGGGAGAAGGAGAGGGACAAGCAGACTCCCTGCTGAGTGGGGAGCCCCATACAGGGCTGGATCCCAGGGGTCCTGGCATCATGACCTGAGCTAAAGTCAGACGCTTAACTGACTAAGCCACCCAGGCACCCCTAGCTTTTATGTTGTAATGACCCAGGATTCAGTCCAGCACCATACACTGTATTTTGTTGTCATATCTTAGTTTATTTTGATCAGGAACAGTTACTCAGCCTTTTTTTCTTTTTCTTTCTTTCTTTTTTTTTTTTCTTTTTCTTTTTGGTGTTTCTTGACCTTGAAATTTTTTTGAGTGTAAGTTAATTGTTTTGCAAAATATCTCTCAATATGTGTTTGTCTGATGTTTCTTCATGATTAAGTTTTAACTACACATTTTGGATAGGAATACCACTGAAGTGATATGTTCTCCTCAGGGCTTTAGACACATATCGGTTTGTTTAGTTTTGCAAATGTTATCTTTGATCATGTGGTGAAAGTATATCTGCCAGTTTTCTTTCTGTACAGTTATTATTTTCCCTTTGTAACTCATAAGTAACTTCTATAGAGATACTGTCAAATAGTGGTAGGGAGATTATAACACACTCCCTGTGTCTGCTGAATGGAGAGAGAATGTGTTTGTCTTGGACAAAGATGACAGCAGTCATCTGTATTACACGGGAGAGACTCCAAAGGATACTCCATTTGCCCAAGCAATATGAATTCACTGGTAAGCATTTTTTGAGATAGTCAGGGATGACTACCCTCTGAGGGCCAGGGATAACATGAAGATGCTATTATAGAATAGAGCTCTCTAAGAGCAAAGAGGATGATAAAATCACAAAACAATAGAGGCCAGGTGGTAGCATTTAAATATCAGAAGCAAAATGGGTATAATTATTTTAAGTAGTATTAAAGTTAGGGTAGTAATTAGTGGGATCTGAACTTCAGAAAGTTATGGGGATCATTAATAGAACATGACAACCAGAGGTGCAAGATAGATGAGTAGCCAACAAGGAATATTACTCAACCTACACAATCAAAAGAAATCAAGGGTGGATTATCAGGAGGCTGAGAGCAGCCATCCCTAATAAAATGTGCAGTATCTTGTTCAGTTTCCTGGTATGAGCCATTTTTAGGTTAGAACCTATTGACTGAAGGGGAGCCCAGGTCCCCAGGAAGAAAGGACCATGACATCTCAATAAGTATATTTGGTTTCCTCCGGTCTGTCCTCAGTGAGCTATATAACCATTTAGTAGGGTACTCTTATGCTGGGGAAAGGGATATACTCAAACATTTCAGGGACTAGTATGTAGGGTCTGAGTTGACACTGATACCTCGAGACAATAATAGTCATTACAGACCTCCTGTTAGTCTGGGGCCATATGTGGGCAGACAATAAATGGAGTCCTAGTCCAGGTCTAGCTTGCAGTGGGTCCACAGACACACTCAAGGTCATTTGTTGTTTTGATCAGTAATAATTAGAATGGATATTCTTGGTAAATGGTAGAGCCCCCACATTTGTTCCATGACTTATGAGGTAAGATCTCTCACAGTGATCTATGGAGAACAGCAGAAATTAATGCTACCCTAAAAGATCAAAAATGCAGGATACCTTTCTCATCCCCCATTTAACACACCCCTCTGGTCCCTGCAATAAATAGAAAATGCTGGAGGATGACAATAGGTTATCACAAACTAGCAGTAATCCCATTTGTAGTTGCTGTGCAAGATAAGTTTTCTTTTCTAGGGAATATTAACATGGTCTCAGGTCCGTGTTATACATGTATGTTATGCAACCATTGATCTGTGAAATATATTCTTTTCTATCTTTATCAGAAAAAAGAACCAGAAGTTGCTCATATTTGTGTGGGAGAAAAATTGGTGTACATCTACAGAGAGAGCTATAATGGGAAAAGACAATGTGTGGAGGTTATGGCAAGCCCCGGTGTGAGAATCACAACAGAGACCCACTTGAGTTTCCAAATCAAGGCCATGCTCTCTGCAGCTACCAGGCCCTGGAAATGATGGAGTGACTGACTGCCTAGACCACATCAAGTGACCACGTGACCAGAGCTGCCCATGATGAGCTGTGTTCTGTCGGACTTACCAAGTCAGAGAGTGAGGTGGGTGCCAACCAATCAATCGTAAGATAAAAACGATGCATTCAGCATGAGGCACAAGCAAGTTCAGAGGGCCTGAGTGAGCTGCAGAGCAGATAGACCAGACTCTGTGTCATCCAGTTAGTGTTGTACCTGCATCTCTCCAACAGATCGTTATCTACACTATCAGCAAAGCCCCTTAATATCAGCTAACAGCAGACCAAAAAATATGAGCTTGGTTTACAGATGGGTGAGCTCAATATATGGGTGTTAGGCAGTTGTCCCTAAAGAACAATTATTAGATAAGGTTTTGCCCCCGAGGACATGCCTTAATGGCCAAGACCTCTTCAGTATGATAGGAAACAATTTTATTTTGCAAAAACAGATCTCTAGGCTCTCTATAATCCCTTTCAATTCTGCTTGAGAGCACAACATTTTCTGAGCACACCTCTCTTTTGTAATGCCTTTTGTTGCAGTTAGCAACGACCAGCTCAGGCTATCAGCATTTCTCCCGCAGAACCTCCTTATCTATGCCTCAAGTTCATTAGGTACTTTTTTAATTTTCTAGGCTATTGCAGACAAACTGTTTGACCAAATGTTTTACCACCATGTAACAAGGGTCACCATTCTTCTAGATTGTATTAGAGATGTTTTGCCGTCTGATTCTAACACCAGTGCTGCAAACTTCATGTTTTTGTTACACAAGAACCATATTTCTAGTACCAATTTCTGGATTTATAAAGTTTTGTGCAATCATGCTGCAGAACAACCCCAAAAGCCTCAATGACATTAAAACAACAAGTTTTTTCATATTTACAACTCTGTTGTTTGGCGGTGAGTCAGACATAGGGTGTACTTAGCTGAGCCAGGCTGGATGCTAGGCTTCTATTGTGGTTCATTTCTATGCCATATGTTTTCCTTCATTTTTTATTTTATTTTTTAAAAGATTTTATTCATTTCTTTGACAGAGAGACACAGCAAGAGAGGGAACACAAGCAGGGGGAGTGGGAGAGGGAGAGGGAGAAGCAGGCTCCCCGCCAAGCAGGGAGCCCAATGCTGGGCTCCATCCCAGGACATTGGGATCATGACCTGAGGCAGACGCTTAACGACTGAGCCACCCAGGCACCCCACATATTTTCCTTTAAAAACACAGGTGACCTGAAGCATATTCTTCTGGTGTCAGATGACAAGAGTGCAAGTCAAGTAAGTAGAAAATGTGATTTCAGTGCTCCTTAGTGCTTCGTGCTGAAATTATGCAGTATCATTCTGGCTGCATTCTACTGACCAGAGCATGACAAATGGCCAAGCCAATGACGAGGGTGGGGAGGGGTGTCAGAGTATATTCACCCAGAGCCAAAGAATCTGAGAAGTCCCATGGCCCCAACTGTAAGATCCATATTCATTGATATACTCAGCCTATGCTTCAGCTACTTGTATGGGCTAGTTACTTTTTCTTTTTTTTTTTCTCTTAATAATTTTTTTTTTATTGCGTGTTTACTTCAGGCCCTGGATCCTTTGCCTGATTTCTTTTTTTTTTTTTTATGTTATGTTAGTCACCATACGATACATCATTAGTTTTTGATGTGGTGATCCACAATCCATTGTTTTCGTATAACACCCAGTGCTCCATGCAGAACATGCCCTCTTTAATACCCATCACCAGGCTAACCCATCCCGCCTCCCCCCTCCCCTCTAAAACCCTGTTTGTTTCTCAGAGTCCCTAGCTAGTTACTTTTTCAAATGAACGTACCACTATGCTTTTCCCTTTTACTAGAAAATGTTTTTACTTTCTCTGCTAATTCCACTTATTCTTCAAGGTCAAACCCCCAAAGCAACGCTGTTTGAAGTCTCCCCCCATCCCATCTTCATCTGCCTTCCATACAATTTGTTATTTTCCATTGTATCACTGTTTCTTCATTATAAATATATAGGATCTGTATCTTGAAACAGATTATCATCTCTTTAAGGGAAGATATGATATTTTACTGACAAAAAAAGAACTTCTTCTACAAAACAGCTTCCCAAACTGTGTACCACTTATTTAGTGAACAGGTCAAAGGTGTGGTGAGATATGAATAGCCTAGCCAAAAGATGGCCAGTCTGGCTTTGGGGCAACCAGAGTCCATAAGACTGGTCACCTCCAGGTGGGAGCAGCCAATTTTGTTTGCACTGATATGTAACACAAATAGTTATCTTTCATGTGTGCCATAGAAAAACCTCTAAAGCACCTAGAAAAGTATTGATCTGTTAATATTTCATAAATAACCATTGAATACATTAACAGACTATAAATACTTTCTATAAATTAATTAAATATCACTTTAAGATCATACATTTTGAAGCAAATATTCTAAGCTCAAGATACTACAAGTCAGTGTGAATCACAAGATTTCTTGGAATTCAGGGTGCAGAAATCAAATAAGCTGTCATAGAATTTCTTAATTATGATGTTAATACATAGAAAAATATGATTGTGCAAATTACATAAAAACATGCTTGAATAACATTTAAAAAGACACCATTAACTAAGTCTTTTCTTTCTTAAGTATACTGAAGTCCAACTGATAGAAATAAGTCAGATAATAATAAACAGAAGTTTGCCTAAGAAAAATTGTTCAGCACATTTCTTCTGGTCAGGAGAAAATTATATGTCCTTGGGGCTAATGAAAGCATGGCAAGGTGGCTTATGATTCAAAATAATTTCTATGCGTCCATTTTGTCTACATCTGAATCTTGGCTGATACGATTTTCCTTCCTACAAGGCCAGAAATTGGCAGATGCGATGAAAGCTAAAGGGTGGGCTAGGTCTCATCTCTTATATCTGGTACTAGGGAAGCTGTCTCTACATCTTATTTTATCTTCCTGACACTCATACCAATGCATATGAGGTAGATAAAAATAACCGGGCATTTCCCTTAGTTTAGAGATCTGCCACCATGGCAGAGGAGATTATTAAAAACTGTATAATGAAAGCTTTATTTAATCCCATCTGTTCTCCTTCTAAAGGTCCTTGAATCAATTTTGTTTTCTTATCTCCTTTGCCACCACCTCTGTCCAATTTGCCATCTTGTCTAATGTGTTCTTAATGTTAGCACTTTTATTTAGTAAGGGAAAATAATTCCTTCTCTCTTATTTGATGACATTACTCTCCCCATCCTGCCTTGTACATTTTTGGTAAGTAAACATATATTATATACCTAATACATACAGAACAGTCTTCTAGATGCTTGGAGGATAGGTAGCTTTGGAAGATGTGGTTTCTATCTATAGATAGGCCTATGGCTTAATAAATACCTATTGCAGTAACTATAATTCAAAGTTATGTCATGCCAATGCATAGGCTAAGGAACAAGAATGTAGGTTCTGGAGCCAGACTGATTTCCTCACTCATAATTTTCCAGCTACGTGGCCTTGGAAAAATGATCCAACTTGTTTCCTTATCAATAAAAATCTACTCAATAAGAGTACCTACCTCAGAGGTTTGTTGTGAGTTACTAAGAGTTACTATGTGCAGAGATCTGAGCATCATGCCCGGAACATAGAAGGCACTCAAAAAATACTAGTTACTATTATTACCATTATTATTATTACTTATTATTAAAGGAGAAAAAGATCACTTTTAACTTAGGGCATTTTCACAAATTTCAGAAAGTTTCATGAATTAGGCAGCACTCAAATTGAACTTGAAAGGTAGAGGTTAGACAGATCAAGGGAGGGGAGAAGACATTTCAGACAGGAGAGTTAGAGAGCTAAGGTCTGGCATGAAATAAGCAGGCTCTTTCAAGAAGCTCTGCATCTGCGCACACATGGGCATACGGGAGACGGGGCCAGCACCTTAAGGAGGGCACTTGGTAATAAGTGAGACTAAATGCCCCACGGTTGCTTCTCTTCTTGGTCCCTCCCTTTCCTGTTGTTTCTAATGTGATGTCTTCTCTGTGTGTAAAAAGACAGGGATGGATTAGATGATTATATTAATTTCCTGAATGGGAAACCAAAAATCATTATGAGATTGGTTGAAAGTCATGTACTAGATATTTGCAGGAGCAAGGATTCACCTGCCCAGCTCTCACAACAGTCCCTCATCTGCAGGCTTTTGGTGTCTCCCCAGCTGTCCTCCTAAGCCCGCAACACATATGTACACATGCACACACACAGACGCGTATACACACACAAGCACGCACACGTACATGCATGCCCAGGCATGCACACACATGCATCTTATTTTCCATCTGTCTGCAGGTAGACAAATGTACATTCTAATGTGAACACCTAGAGGTAATGACTCCAGTTTTGTCTCTGTTAACCCAAAGTAGTGACTGGTTTCAAAACAAAGGGAAGAAGAAAGTAGCTCTGTAGCCTGCTGTTATGGGCATTTTTTTAGAGTAAGCAGAACCACAAAGAAGTTCCCAAAAACCAGTTGTAGCTAACCTTATTGGGCATGAAGGAGAAAGTGGAGTGGATGAAAGTCTGGCCTGTCTCCCCACCCCCAAAATGATGTGAATAAGGCGGGCACAAAAACTGTTGCTTAACACTAGAGAAAGCTGAATAAAAGTGATTTTTTTAAAAATTACTTAGGAAAGAGTCACACTAACTCTCTCCATTTTAAGTTAGTAGGTTCTTGCAAACTTTGCTGTTTATTTGAAACTGTGTGGAATTGACAACAATATCCCAAGCAGTCAAAGTATTATCTCAAGTTAGCCAACCGATTTTTTAAGCAGCTCCCTTAATGATGTCATTTAGGTTAGACAGATGTGTTAAAAACATGACTTGAAATACTTCTGAGTTCATCTAAATCATCTGAGTTGCTTGCAAATTAGCTGTCTTACACAAAGGGCTTTGATTAATACAACCTAAAGAAAGAAATGTGATGTAAGTTGACTGTAGCTCAAACACTTCATTTTTCTCAAGTTTTTTTTTTTTTTAAAAAGGTCATGAATTATGATTCATCAGTCACTGGCTTATGGAACTAGATGACATTTTACTTTCATTACTCACCAGGCCATAATTCTGAGTTTGTGGAAATGTGACTATGTTCAAATTCATCATACAATGGCAAAAACGGTTCTTCATTAGCAGAAGAATAGCTAATAGATGTAATTTACTAACACATCTTTTGTTTAAAATATCATTGGCCCTACCAATATGAGAAATTTTAATTAAGCATCTCTTGGTGGTCCATTAACTCTTTCCTTTAGGCTGGGCCAGATGGGATTTTAAGTAAACTAATTCCAAAATCACTCTCAATAGGTTAAAATTTTCCTATCCTTCTTCTTAATAAGGTATTACAGAGTTCCTGTTAAAAATGTACTTCCATGTATAAAAGAGGCTCTGTAAATATGTGTAGCTTGGCTAATAGTTTATCAGCCGCTATCAGATTGCCTTATGCACAGTGAAGTACTTGGTCAATAGATATAGCTGATCACTTATGAAGATCTACCACATGCCTCCAGTCAGACTAAAACACCTATTTATGCTGTGAGAAACCCACACACATGCGCACTCACCCTCGTGATACACACCTGTTGAGAGTCAAATTGTCATTGTCATTTGTTTTTCCCTCTTTAGTCTATCTGAGAGATGACAGATGAAGTCAAAGACTAACTTCTATGAGAAAATATTTTTCAGTCCCTTTTGCTCTTCTTCGTTTCCCTTTAACCCTTCAAACATGTCCCTCAGGGGTCTCATTTTGCTACTTTCCAGTGTGACACCAGCTAACTAAAGACACCATTCTCATTAAAGGGTAGCATCATCTTCCTCCTTCTCAGAAAAAAAAAATGCATAAATGTCCTTCCTCCTTCCTAGGAAAAAAATGCAAAATATGTCCCTGTTTGTAAAATAAAGGAGAAAGCCCTCACCTTGATTGTGTCATGTAAGGGAGAAATTTCAATAATGGACATTTCCACTGGCAGGGACATTGGACAGAATAGCACACAATTCTGCAATAGCTTTCAAATCACATCTGTTAGGTGGATATTTATATATGCTAATCTATATATTAGTAATGTGAATATATATTATTCTATCTACATATACACCAGTTCTTATATATAAGGTGTGAGTATTGGCTTAAAAAAAAAAAGCAAGGAATAATATGAGTCAAACTGTTTTCTTCTGCTTGCTGGATAATGTCCTTTAAATCTGATAAAATTACTGTTACAGTGAAAACTGGCACTTTCATAACTGAATTTATATATCTTCAAAAATCAGATAAATCTCATTTACTAAGTGACTACTTGCATGTAGCATTGATGTTAGGGGTAAGTAATTGTATGTGCTATCTATCAGAACTATTACAGTGGGAGATCCATAAAATTTTAGCATTATAAAAAACCTGAGAGAAGACATAATCCAAGGAACATCCCACCTCCCCTTATCCACCATACCATAAACCCACAGTGTACCCATGCTTGGCCTCACAGGAGCATAAATTATAGTGGTCCACCCGACTCTTTTTCTACAGTATTCTATGACCTTATTCTACTGTTTTCTAGTTGCTATGAAACTAACCTAGTTAATAAATTCATACTAATATATTACTGCCTCTTAGTTTTGAATTTAATATGCTCCTCCCAGGCAGGTACATATTTTAGTGGGCCTTTTGTTAGAGTTTTTTTATTAAAAGGACTGCCTCACATGTTAGGAATTTCAGCACACAGAAGCCAAAGAAGACCTTTTAAGATCCTATCATATTATACTGGTCTATCCTACATATTATACCATAAATTATATACATAAGAGAAAGACAAGAGGAAATGAACATATTAATTAAAGTCCTACTCTACACAATATTAACAGTGCATTTGAATCATCAAGTTATACACAAATATACTTTTCTTTTTTAAAGGAAAGGTAGCAGTCTGAGGTTTTAGATTTAGAGTAACTTTTTCTGTACACTGAATTCAGATGTTAGTAACACCCAGCCCTTCTTTAATAACTAAGTGTAGTACTATTTTTCCCTCTTCTTGGTAAAATCAGTGTCAAGAATAAAGGTTCTTTCTTCAAATCCTTAGCTCATATGTGCAGGACAAGTTTTGTAATCCATATTTTGTAACCACGAAGCAATTAATCTATAGGAGAAAGTAGATGGTACTTCTTATCATCATATACTCACACAAAATGAAACCATAACAATACATTCAAAGAAACATTAATATTCAGTCTTCAGTTATTTGTCGCTTTGCTTTGCTTTTGATCTGTTTTTATTTTATGTTTGATTTCATTAAGCACAGTCACAGAGTTTTCTAAGACTTTACCTTTTCATAGTCTAAATTCAGTTCATTCTTTACCTAAATCTCCGAAAATCAAGGCCAAATGTATGTGAAGCTAAAATGTATGTGCATATTCATATGGAATATATCTTTTCCTTGTAGTAGGAAAAGTAAATTATTATAAATCTGTGGATCAGTGCTTATGATATGAGCATAGTAGTCTAGAGACTGAGAATAGACCAGACTATTCTAAAATTTTAGAAACAGAGAAAGAATAACAGATTGATCTGCAAGCAAGGCCAAACTTTTTTTTCCTTTGGGCAAACAATAATAACTCTGCTCATTGATTTTAGGTGAATGGTTAATCCTAAAAAATTCAGGATCACTATCACTTTGTGGAAATGGATTCATAGTATCATGTTTAGAATTATAATTGATTTTATTTTATTTTACTTTATTTTTTTTAAGATTTTATTTATTTGTCAGAGCGAGCACAAGCAGGGGGAGCTGCAGTCAGAGGGAGAAGCAGACTCCCCTCTGAGCAAGTAGCCTGATGCAGGTCTCTGTCCCAGGACCCTGGAATCATGACCTGAGCCAAAGGCAGATGCTTAACCCACTGAGCCACCCAGGCATCCCTATAATTGATTTTAAATTAGCTTTTTTTATGTCATCATAGAAGCTAAATAGGCAAAACTGAATGAAAATTATAAAACTGAAATGCATTTTTCCATTCAAGTCATGAAAGACAATGACAAATTATGTTTTTTTAAGTAAATGACCTAATAATAGAATTAAATCTGAGGTCAGTTACAAAGTCAATTTACGAAATGACAAATTTACCAAATTTGCAAATTTACAAAAACTTGTTATAAGGCGTATTATCTTCAAATATACATATATTTTCATTAAGTACATTTTAAGGAATGTTCAATTTGCCAAAAGCTGAGTCCTAGGTTTATTTGGTCTTTATTATTTTCTAATAAACCTATAGAATATATTAAAATATATTTAAATTTAATATATCCTAAAATATTAATATCTTAATAAAATTAAGACCCAATAAGGTACTGTAATAAGCATACTAAAGATGAATAAATTCATTGAATATATTCATATTTGTGAAAAATATATTCATGAAGAATACAATTAGGAAGAATGCATTTATGAAGAATGTGTTCATGTAAAATATGTTCTTCAATAGGTTCTTGACTATATTCAAGAAGAAGTATTTGTATTTATTACATATAAACAATAAATTATGCTTATAGGAAGCCATATCAAAAACCATTTAATGTGCTCACACAGATTAATCCTTAAAACAGTACTTTTGGTGAACCAGTACATTTAGAAATAGGCTATTCCACAAAAGGCTTTCAGTGCCTTGATCTTTGAAGAATTTGCCTACTTCCATAAAATTGTGGTGAGAGGGTGGTATGTATTGAAGAGCTGTCGAACGCATATATTTTTGCTGAGTACAGGCTGCAGATCAAGGATAGATTATTGTGTCCAAAGAATTTGCCTTGTATATACATCCAAATCAAACCATAACTGCCAACTATGTGATTTTATACTGGGAAGATAGGATCCCCAAAATAAAACAGATATGGAACAATGACTGTCTTTTATCCCTGCTTTAGCAGAAGCCACGGGCATTGCCATCTTTCCAGCAGTGATAAATATCTAGTTTTAGATTCCAAAGCAATTTCTCCTTGACTGAAATTCGGCCTGTTGTATGACCCAACCTCCAATATCATCAGATACTGTATATACTGAATTTGCAAAGATATAACCAAGGCCTTGTGTGCTCTACTTCACTCTGAAGGAGACACCCACATTTTCCGGGGCACTTCATCGGGAAACAAGATGAGCTAGCAAGCCATACACATGCCATTACACCATTAATAGAAGATTCATTGTGTTTCTCTGTAACTGCCACCTACGTAAGCTAGAGCATTTCCTTCACTCCTTGTGCGAAGCTCTTAGTAACATGACTGACCTCAAATTCAGACTTGTTTCAAACTACAGGAAAAAAGCCACTGTTTATAGCCTGTCTGTCAAAACTGTATTATTTTGAAAGATGAGAAATGTTTTAAGATAGAGGAGTTACCATTGTTTTGCTAACTTGAAATGGAAAGCAATTGTTGAAAGTGAAACAACTTCTGTTACCAGAAGACCACTGTTGGATTTATTTTTAACTCATTGAAAACATGAGTCTGTCCTTTTCTAGATAATGAAGCAGTAATAGTTTCATTACAAGGCCACCTGTGGCCTTGTTTTTAGCCATATGGAAGAAACCAGTATGAGAGAATAAGTCTGAAAAGTGGAAAGTATAGGAAAAAAGTGGATGACAGCAAAGGGAATGGGAAAGAAAGGGAGAGGGAACGAGGAAGAGACTGTTGGAGTTTTGGGTTTGATTTGTCCCTATCGCCCAGATGAAAATTTTACTTTGATGTTTTGGTTGTAAAAGTCAACAAATTCTCCCCTTTTAAAAAAAAATTTTATTATGTTCTGTTAATCACCATACATTACATCATTAGTTTTTGATGTGGTGTTCCATGATACATTGTTTGCGTATAACACCCAGTGCTCCATGCAGTACGTGCCCGCTTTAATATCCATCACCCGGCTAACCCATCCCCCCACTGCCTCCCCTCTAGAACCCTCAGTTTGTTTCTCAGAGTCCATAGTATCTCATGGTTTGTCTCCCTCTCCGATTTCCCCCCTTCATTCTTCCCTTCCTGCTATCTTCTTCTTTTTTTTTTTTTTTATTTATGTGATGTATTATTTGTTTCAGAGGTACAGGTCTGTGATTCAAATTCTCCCTTTTGCCTTAAGCTGGTTTGAGTTAGATTCCTATCACATGTAATCAAAGAATTGTAATACATACTGCAAGCCACTCCAGTCCACACTGTTGCCTCCTACCTAATCTCCCCATAAGTACCCTTATTCTCCAATAATCCATTCCCAAAATGCAACTAAAATTATCTTTTATTTAAAAAAATTTTTTTAAAGATTTTATTTATTTGAGAGAGAGAGAATGAGAGACAGAGAGCATGAGAGGGAGGAGGGTCAGAGGGAGAAGCAGACTCCCTGCTGAGCAGGGAGCCCGATGTGGGACTCGATCCCGGGACTCCAGGATCATGACCTGAGCCAAAGGCCGTCACTTAACCAACTGAGCCACCCAGGCACCCTAAAATTATCTTTTAAAAATGAAAAATTCTATCCTTAAAATAAAGTCCTCAATCTTAACATGGCTTCCAAGGCCCTTATGTGATCTAACCTCTAACTACTTCTCATGTCGCATCTTGAATCTTTCTATTATGGTCCACGTACTAATTATACTATATTTTCTTTAGTTCCTCAATCATCGGTCAGTCTGAAAGCACTTCCTTCCCTGCCCAGCTAGATCAACTTCTGGCCATCTGTGAGTGCACTTCAGGGAGCCGAGTCTAACACCTTGACCTAAGTTAAAACTCAAAACTCTTTTAGATATGTTCTTCATCATCACACCTTTAATTGCTACCCATTGAATGTAGATTTAGAGTGACATCATATCATTCATACTTCTAAACCTGCTAAACTTTAAATTTTTTTTAAGATTTTATTTTATTTATTTGACAGAGAGAGAGACAGCGAGAGAGGGAACAGAAGCGGGGGGAGTGGGAGAGAGAGAAGCAGGCTTCCCGCTGAGCAGGGAGCCCGATGCAGGGCTCAATCCCAGGACCCTGGGATCATGACCTGAGCCGAAGGCAGACGTTTAACAACCAGGAGCCCCTAAACCTACTAAACTTTAAGTTCCATCAAAGTAAGAACCAGCTCTGTCTTGCTTACTTCTGAATCATCTCCCCCATTTCTCACCATCACCCAATTCAGTGCCTGGAACAGAAGAGGTGCTCATTAGTATTTGCTGAATTGAGAATGAATTTTAAAATACAAACAAGTGGCCATTTTTATCAAATTGTCAAAGGTTTCTTTATTATAATGCTCAACATTGGCAAAGATCTTTCACTCACTAATGATGAAAGTATAAATGATATGGTATTGCAATGGCAACTGAGCAGGAGGTATCAAATATTTAAAAATGTAGTCTTTGACCTGACAATTTTACTTCTGAAGAAATTAAGAAAAAATTAATTATAGACAAAATAATGTACAGAGGGATATTTACCACAAATTTGTTTCAGTAAATTTTTTTTAAATTACAGAAAAAAAGCCTGAATGCCCAACGGTAGGGATTGTTTATTTTATACATATGCACTAGAATAAAAAGTGGCTACTTAATATTACAAGGTTATTACTGACATGGAAAAGTATTCATAGCATATTCTTAAATAACAAAAGGAATGTTACAAAATGGTATGGGGGCACCTGGGTGGCTCAGTCAGTTAAGCGTCTGCCTTCGGCTCAGGTCATGATCCCAGGGTCCTGGGATCGAGCCCCACATTGGGCTCCCTGCTCAGGGGGAGCCTCTTCTCCCTCTGCCCCTCCCCCTCCTTGTGCTCTCTTCTCTCTCTCTGTCAAATAAATAAATGAAATCTTCAAAATTGTATGAATAGTACGATGTCACTTTAAGTCTACATGCAGATATATAGAGTTCAAAAATCAATGTTGGGAGAAAATTCACCAAAATGTTATGTTTTATTATCTTTCAGAGGTGAGACTAAGTTGGTTTTTACTTTAATATTTTTAATTACCTATTTTTTTCTATGTTTCTTTAATGAGCAAATACAAGATGATTTAAATTTTTTTCTCATAAAATTGTTACCATATATGGAGAATTTATAATCTTGCAGACACTGTGCAAAATGCTTCATATGCATTACCATTTAATTGTCACATAATTGTAGATCGCTTTTGTTATTCAGTATTACAATGAGATATTAATATGCTCAAGGCCACACAACCTAGATTCCAATCCAAATTTGTCAGCCTCCAAGCCTTAGCTTTTTTTTAAAGATTTTAATTATTAGAGAGAGAGAGAGAACGCAGGAGGAAGGAGGTGGGGAGGGACCAAGGGCGAGGGAGAAGGAGGTAGGAAAGGGAAAGAGATAGGTAGGCTCAGTGCATGGAACCCATGGCAGGGCTGGATCTCATGACCCTGAGATCATGATCTGAGGCAAAACTGAGTCAGATGCTTAACTGACTGAACCACCCAGGCGCCCCTCCAAAGCTCTAGCTTTTAATCATTATACTATAATAACAAAG
Organism: Neomonachus schauinslandi; assembly: GCF_002201575.2. NCBI lineage: Eukaryota > Metazoa > Chordata > Mammalia > Carnivora > Phocidae > Neomonachus > Neomonachus schauinslandi. The sequence continues at coordinate 84,501,517 of NC_058407.1, read as the reverse complement.
TGCCTAAATGTGTGCCAGGCACTCTGCTAAGAGGCATTCAGTAAACAAGAAGTTAGCAATTAGTAGCCTCACTTTCAAGCAGCTTACAAGTCAATAGATAAGACATATAGACTACTATATGACATGGGAAAATGTGTTTTGTAACATGAGAAGTGCAAATCTGGAGGTCACAAAGTTCAGGGTGTGCTGGGAATAACAACCACGTCATCCTGTTTTATTAGTGCATTTTCTCAACATGTGGCCTTCAGTCCACCTGCCACATATTCCTGGGCCCACCTCAGGAGAAAAAAATCCCTCTCAAAGCAGGAGAATTCAGATTATTTCCACGAGCATCACACATTTGGTGTCTTGCATTTTTTTAAATGCTTTGCAATCCTTATAAATAAACATCACTAGCAATGTAATGCTAAAAGCATGAGAAGAAACCATTGATCAAGGGGATATATGGGGTGCACCAACACCAAGCTGTATTATGCCCCCAAATACCTGAGGTCAAACAAATGCCATGTAAGCCTACCAACAACTCCTGGGTCTTTGGGTATTAGTTTGTACTGATTTGAAATTGGCCTTAGGAAGTTTTCTCCTGGGTTTCAAACAAAATCTTGGGATAAATTTGAAGGACAGATTGAAATGGATTCAAAATGCCTCCAGATACCCGTATTCTTAAGGAAAATGTCACGCCTCCAATTACATCAGCCTCTTAGTCACTACCTTAAAAGGTCTGCTAGGATTTTTGTTTTGTTTTGGCTTGTCTTGTTTTTACCAGATGACATTTTTATTTGATTTTATTTTTTACTGTGGTAAGAATACTTAACGTGAACCCTACCCTCTTAAATTTCTAAGTACACAATACAGTATTGTTAATTATAAGCACACTATTGTACAGGAGATCTCTAGAACTTATTCCTCTTACATAACTGAAATTTTATTCCTGGTGAATAGGAAATCTCCTTCCCCATTCTTTCAGCCCCTGGCAACAACCATTCTACTCTGTATGAGTTTAACTATTTTTGATACCTCACATAAGTGGAAAATCATGCAGTATTTGTGACATAGCATAATGTCCTCCAGGTTCATCCAGGTTGTCACATATGGAGCTAACAGACTATAGTCCTTATGGTTTTTAATGGCTCAAATCTTTTAGAATTTGTCTAATTGCTACCATCCACCCCTCCCTTTGAATTTAAGGATAGCCTTTAAAAAGGAAGGTCTTCTGTTTCATTTCACAGAATGATCGGTTAGAAGTGCACTTCACCAAAACACTTTAGTGCAGACCTACCTCCCCCAAACTGAATTTATCTCTGGAAATGCAAAGAGAGGAAAGACTAAAATGGGTAACTGGTAGCAATTAGTTAAGCGTCTAAGAGGTTCAAGCCATTAAAAGCTGAGGGGGCTTTAGTCTGGTAGCTCCAATTCCATACAGTCAGTAAAATTCCAAGTGATCCTACTCTATTTTCCCAATAACTGGGTCATCGCCCTATTTCTCCACTTTCACTTATTTCAATAAGGTCATTTGAATAAGGGAATCTCTATATTGAACACTTGGGTCCTCTGAGTAAGGGTGGTGCTATGGCTGTGTGAGGTGTATCTGAGAATACCAGTCATTGTCTTGAGTCCTTCAAGGCTGCCCACATATAAACACTCCTTTGTGCTTGTCATCCGTTTATAGATAAAATTTTGTTGCTGAGGGATTCTGAAAATGAAAATATTTATTCAGAATACATAGGTGTTGGCTCTTCCATCCATAGCCAACAGTGTAACAAATATCGTCAATCCATCTATGTGGAAACACATTGAAATAAAAATACTCTTTCCCTGTTGTTCTACATATTTGGTTGGTTCATTGGTTAATTAACCATTTCTATGCGAGTGGGGGCAGGAGTATGAGTGAATATAAGCAAAAATATCTCAGTGAGCTTGGCAGTTTTGTCACCCAAACAATTTACTCTTAAAGTAAGGCAATTTTTGGCATAAGTTATTAAATGTCTTTTAACAGTGGATATAAAACAGACAGATTTCAACCTAAATTATATACTACTCTGAGCAGTGCTATAACATAATCACAGGGTATCCCTCTTAAATTGTTATAGGATCTGTTTAAATAATCAGATCCTAAACAGAGTTCTTTTGACTTTACACAGTATCACTTAAAACTCATCTCTCTAATTAGATTACATGTAATTATCATTCATAACTAAAAGAAATGACTATTTGGAGCCAGTTAATTTCATTGCATACATATCTACTTAGATTGGAAGTTACTTAGCATTAGATCAAATTGCAATAAAACTCAAATATAAACAACAGTAAGTAATATTATTTATAAAGTGTTTCTAAATATAAAACAAAACAAGAAATATAAACAAAATTTCCAAGAGCTGATGAACTTCTGAACCATGATGAACAGTATTATTGTGTAGAGGAAAAAGAGGTTAACCCCAAGACTTCTACAACACGGAAGGTGTGTAGCCTTTTTCTGTTTGGATTGTGCTCAGGGAAAACAACAGCCACAAAAATCAAATCTCAGTGGATTTGGTAGGAGATAATGTCTGATTGCTCTGATGGGCCTATTATATTCTTTTTTGTTTGTTTTTTTTCTTTTCATTTAACTCATATTTGAAAATCTCTTATAGACAACTTGGCTCTTTCCCAGAGGTTTGGTCCAACCCTGGTTTCTATTGCTGTCGGGCCTAATGGGGGACAAGGCATAGGCCAAGCAGCTTCAGGTCTGTGAGGATGTGTGGACACCCTTTTATGTAACTAAGGGGGCATTGCTGACCAGTCAACAGGAAGGAGAAGGCCAGGCTCATGGTCATTCTCAGCTGGTCATTTTCTGCCATTTGACAGTGAAAATGAGATTCAAATTTCCCGAATTTACCTTCCCTTGAACTCCAATCTCAGTTATAAGAATTAATTTCTTAACTTATGTATAATTCTTCCAACTGTGTGGCAGCTTTGGTCTGTGGCACATAGAGGTTAGAGTCTTCTTGCTACTCTCTAACATGAATTTGAAAAGTTATGTAATCTCTCAAAGCATTCAAATGCTCATCTGTAGAAGTTAATATTTCTTACTTCACAGAGTTGTTTGAAGATCAAATGAGATATTGTACAAAACATCTTAGCACAATGCCTGACACAGAGTTGATTCTTGATAAGCACACATTTCTAATGTCTACCTCTCTCCTCCCCATAAGACATTGTCTTCCAGCTCTTTGGGAACACTATGCTAACAATTATCTTTTCTCTCTCCCAACTCACCAAACTCCCCTTTCCTGCTGGCTCCTGAAAAAATCAATAAACATTTATTAAATGTGTACTTAGCAAGTGACAGGTATTTTTTACAGGTATAGCTCTCCTGAAGCTATTGGTCTTTCTTTCTTCTTCTCTTTATGATGAAACCTTTTCAAAGAGGCTATAGAAGAATGCATTTAAGGAATATTGTCAGAGGAAATATGAATGTCTGGATATTGTGCTCAAAATTTAGATGACATGTTCAAGGGTTTATTTTCCACACACACACAAAAGTCTATTTTTCTCATCATAGTCTTAAAAGAATCCTGATTCTCAGTATGTTAAAATCCACTGATTGACATCAGTAACATTTCAGGACTGTCACACTATCCCTTCATATTTGCTTCTCTCTGTACTACGCACTGAAAGTATTCTAGCTTTAGTCATCAGTGAACTTTTATTTGCCAACTTCCAATTTCTATTTTTAGTCTTCATCCTGTGTAATGTATCAGCATCATGTGACATTCATCCCAAGCTTTCCTTCTTGGAACTTTCGTGTCACTTCACTTCTGACATTCCTTTCATCTCCCAATAATTCATGTTTGTGCACTCCGATTTCTTCCTCTGCTCCTACTCCTCAGTATGACTGCTAAATTTTGATGTTTCCCAATATACACTTTGCCTTCATTTATTCATGTTGTACATGCTCTTTTTGGATTATGTAATTCATGTCCAAAAATGTCCCACATCTCTAGGTCAGACCTATCCTGATATCCAAATCCATATTTCCAGGTGATTAAAAAACTAATTGCATAAATGTCCAAAAATATAATAAAGTTTTAAGCTTCACTGGTAATCAAAGAAATTCAAGTTATTATAAAAATATTACTCTCCTTTACCATATCATTCATGGGTATTTTTTTTCTAAATAATATACTGTGTTGAAAATTTAAGGATAAACGGATACTTTAATGTATTTCCAAAGGAGAGTAGAATATTACAACCTTTATACAGAGGAATTTGGCTCTATAGCTCAGAATTCTTTAAAATATGCATATGCAGTTCTGCTTTTGTAGCATGAAGTTATGCCAAAGGGCCTTCCCACTAAGACAACTAGAACTTGGATAAAATAAGATATTTTTTAGGCATGGTTAAGCTCATAAGAAGAAAAGGAAATCTCAAAGTATGAGGCGGGGGGAGGCAATGAACTAAAATTTGTGCAGAGCCACAAGTAAGCAAAAGGTAAAAGAAAATTGCCCTGGAAAAAATACTGATAGAAATCTTAAATCCTGAGGTCCTACCCATTAGGTTTGTTTCAGGGTTGGAGAGCAAATGTGAGTCTCCTATATTATTCTGGACTCTCCCTGGAGCTAAAGTGATCCCAGATATTGGGAAATTCTGATAGTGGCAGATGTAATCGTACTTACCCTTTCTAAGGGAACATCCCAGTATGGGCCCCTAGGATTCCTACAGATTAAATTTAAGAACATATGATCTTATAGGGCGCCTGGGTGGCTCAGTTGGTTGAGCGACTGCCTTCGGCTCAGGTCATGATCCTGGAGTCCCGGGATCGAGTCCCGCATCGGGCTCCCTGCTCGGCGGGGAGTCTGCTTCTCCCTCTCCTGCTCCCCCCCTATTGTGCTCTTTCTCTCTCTCAAATGAATAAATAAATAAAATCTTTAAAAAAAAAAGAACATATGATCTTATAAATACAAATCAGGCCATTGTGACCAAGAGTTATCAGAAACAAAATATAGATTTAATTTCTAAGGAAATTCATATGCTGAAATTATCAGAAACACATTAAGTAAACATACATGAAATGATTTAAAAAATCTAAAAATAGATTATTTTAAAATCAAGAAAAGACTATTAAAAATTACCAAGAAGTATTTAAAAGTAAAACAATGTAATCTTTGATATTAAAAACTCATTGAATGGGAAATAGCATATCAGATAGAAATGAAAGAGATAATTCATGAACTGGAGATGAGATCTCGGGACAATACTCAGAATTAGCAAACATAGAGGGCACAAAATAAAGAGGCTGCATGATATAATAGATAAAAGATTCAGGAACCAGACTAACTTTGAATTCCAGCTCGACCACTAACTGGCTCTGTGAGCTTAGGCATGTTACTGTCCTCTTTGTACTTCAGTTTCATCATCTGTTAAAAAAATAGGGAGTTGTGTAAGGATCAAGTACTTGGACCAAAGCTGATAATATTAAGCATATAGAATAAATATTAATATGACAGAGGTAAGCCTCAAATATCTATTATATCGAAAAACATGTGGGCTTAACTTCCCTACCAAAAGAAGGCGTTTTTCAGATCACTCACAAAAGACATCTCGTTTTATGCTGTGTAAGAAACACAGTAAGTACAAAGTTATTCAGGAAGATTAAAATAAAAGAATGAGCAATGATATGCACAGCATATGCAAAAAAGAAAAAAGAGTCATGATAATGTCTCACAGGTAGGATTCAGAGCAAAAAGCATTAGAAAAGACATAGAAAGGTAGATTAAAGGTACAAACGGGGACAATTCACAGAGAAGATATAAGTGTTATGCATTTCTGTGCACCCAGTGACAGGCGATTTCATACAGCAGAAAATGCAGTAGGTTCAAAGATAAATCAGCAGAAATAGTAATCGAGTTTATTTCTCCTCCCAGCCCAAGACGTAACAAGATGAAAAGCATAAAAAAGGATTTAGAAAATTTAAATAACATTTTCAATAAAGTGGATGATATGCACATTTATTGAACTTTTGTACTGAAGTGGAAAATATGGCTTTAAAAAAGTACTTATGGAACCTTTACTAAAACCGATCATTTATTAGGTCACAAAGAAAAATTTATTGAAGTCTAAAGAATCAATACAGAAAACATTGCTTGACCACAAAACAAAAGAAAACTCCACTGAGAAAGATTTAAAAACAAACCTGTTGAGTTAAAGAAGAGGATAAAAACAAACAAAAACTGCAGAATTTCTAGAAAACAAGTGTTACAGGTTGAAGTGTATTCCCCCAAATTCGTAAGTTGAGGTCCTAACAGTACCCAAGAATGTACCATATTTGGAAATAGGGTCATTGCAGATGTAATCGGTTAAGATGAGGTCAACTGGAGTAGTTTGGGTCCCTAATCCAATATGTCTGGTGTCTTAATAAAAAAAAAAAAAAAAAGGCAAAATGGGACACTGAGACATACACACAGGATGTCATATGGAAATGAAGATAGAGATGGGAGTGATGCTACTTCAAGCCAGTGAACACCAAAGATTGCCAGGCAACCACCAGAAGCTAGGGGAGAGGCAGGAAGCAGCCCTTGAAGGAAGCAATTCTGCTCACGTATTGATCTCAGACCTCCAGCCTCCAGAACTATGAGACCATACATACTGGTTTTTAAGTCACTCAGTTGGCAGTCCTTTATCCAAAACACTGAAAACACCACTGTTATTTGTGCTTGGTTGCCCAAATCTCCAATTAGACCATATTTCAGGGTTTACTACCCAATAGATGCTCTAAATATTTTTGAATAAGTAAATCAGCCATTAAAGGAGAGTAAATTAAATTCTCCCTACAGTCTCTTCTAACTCAAAGATTGTTGCTCATTTGTTTGTGTGCTTATTTTTGTTTCAATTTTGGGGGAACATTAGGCCTTTCAAAAGCTCCTAACCTGTATGTCGAAGTAACAGGATCTTAGAAGTCATTGAAAAATACATTATTTTTCAAAATACTAAAATGGTGTAGAAAGAACATGTGTTCATTAAGATCACTTCTTGAGGGCACCTGGGTGGCTCAGTTGGTTAAGCGTCTGCCTTTGGCTCAGGTCATAATCCTGGAGTCCTGGGATTGAGCCCTGCATCAGGCTCCCTGCTCAGCGGGGAGTCTGCTACTCCCTCTGACCCTCCTGCCTCTCATGCTCTCTCTCTCAAATAAATAAATAAAATCTTTAAATAAAAAAGATCACTTCTTGAGAAACTTTTAAAATATAAAGAGGCAAACCATTAAGTACTGAGCTCTCCACAAGTGCGTATAAACTAAATGAAGCTGTGAGGAAAAGGCGTTGCTCACCCTCCCCTAGATTATGGGGCAATGCGATGTAGCCGGCTACTGTCTCCTTTCAAATTATTACTCACATGTTTTGAATCTGGTAAGAGGAGATGTGAAGAGAGTGCTTCAGAAGACGTTTTTCACTTTAGGGACTTAAAATTTTCTGTGCTGCATTTTAAAGGGTGGCAGGAAAGAACGACTAGATGTGGAGTGAAATCAAAGGAGATTCCGGATTGCTTTCCAACAAAGTGCTTCGGTGATCCAAAGAGGTGAAAACATGTGTTAATTTGTAGCTTTTTGCATAGAAAATAATCTTAAGCTATCACAATGGAGTGGAATAGAAAAAACATAATTTGAGAGCAAGTGGCACAGATTTAAAAACACAATTTTTCCTCTGAAAATATTTAGAGCAGTGATACCATTTTCATACTATGTGTGGCAATTCATTAACAAGATAGTTTTTTAAATTAATTTATCTTCTGAATTCTGGCATAGTTAACATGCAGTGTTATATTAGTTTCAGGTATACAACCTAGTGATGCAACAGTTCCATACATTGCTCAGTGCTCGTCACAATAACTGTACTCTTAACCTCCATCACCTATTTCACCCATGCTCCCACCTGTCTTCCCTCTGGTAACCACCAGCTTGTTCTCTACACTTGAGTCTGTCTGTTGGTTGCTTTTTTTCTTCAATCATTTATTTTGTTTCTTAAATTCCACATATGAGCGAAATCATATAGTATTTGTCTTATTTCATCTAGCATTATACCCTCTAGATCCATCCATGTTGTTGCAAATGGTAAGATTTCATTTTTTTTAGCTGAGTAAAATTCCATTGTGTGTATATATATCTCTCCATACCACCTCTTCTTTATCCATTCATCTATTTATGGACACTTGAGTTGCTTCCATATTTGGGTTATATAAATAATGCTGTAATAAACATAGCAGTGCATATATATTTTTGAATTAGTGTTTTCATATTCTTTGGGTAAATACCTAGTAGTGCAATTGCTGGGTTGTAGAATAGTTCTATTTTTAACTTTTTGATGAACTTCCATACTGTTTTCCAGAGTAGCTGCATGGGTTTGCATTCCCACTAACAGTGCATAAGGATTCCTTTTTCTACACATCCTCTCCAACACCTGTTGTTTCTTGTGCTTTTTATTTTAGCTATTCTGATAGGTGTGAGGTGATACTGCATTGTGGCTTTGATTTGCATTTCTCTGATGATGAATGATGTTGAGCACCTTTTCATGTGTATGTTGACCATCTGTATATCCTCTTTGGAGAAATGTCTGTTCATGCCTTCTGCTTATTTTTTAATTGGATTATTTGGTGATTTTTTTTTTGGTATTGATTTGTATAAGTTCTTTTTATATTTGGAAACTAGCCCTTATCAGATATATCATTTGCAAATATTTTTTCCCATTCAGTAGGTTGTCTTTTAGTTTTGTTCATCATTTCCTTTGTTGTGCAGAATCTTTTTATTTGGATGTAGTCCCAATAGCTTATTTTTGCTTTGTTTCCCTTGCCTCAGGAGACAGTATCTAGAAAAATGTTGCTATGGCCAATGTCAGAGAAATTACTGCTTATGCTTTTTTCTAGGATTTGTTTGGTTTCAGGTCTCACATTTAGATCTTTAATCCATTTTGAGTTTATTTTTGTATAAGGTGTAAGAAAGTGGTCCAGTTTCATTCTTTTGCATGTTGTCCAGTTTTCCTAGCACTATTTGTTGAAGAGACTTTTTCCCTATTGTATACTCTTGCCTCCTTTATCAAAGATTAATTGACCATATAATTGTGGGTTTATTTCTGGGCTTTCTATTCTGTTCTAGTGATCTATATGTCCCTTTTTGTGCCAGTATCATACTGTTTTGATTACTATAGCTTTGTAATATATCTTGAGATCTGGGATAGTGATACCTCCAGTTTTGTTCTTCTTTTTCAAGATTTCTTTGGCTATTCAAGGACTTCTGTGGTTCCATACGAATTTTAGGAGTATTTGTTCTAGTTCTGTGAAAAATGCTTTTGATACTTTGATAGGGATTGCATTAAATTTGTAGGCTATCTGGTCCTGGACTTGTGTTTATTGGGAGTTTTTTGATTGCTGATTCAATTTCATTGCTGTTATTGGTCTATTCAAATTTTCTGTTTTTTTTCCTTATTTATATATGGTGACATATGTTTCTGAGAATTTATCTATTTCTTCTAGGTTGTCCAATTTGTTGGCGTATAATTTTTCATAATATTCTCTTACAATTGTTTGTGTTTCTGTGGTGTTGGTTGTGATTTCTCCTCTTTCATTTGTGATTTTATTTATTTGAATCCTCTCTCTCATCCTCTCTCTCTCTTTTTTTAATGAATCTGGCTAGAGTTTTATCAATTTTGTTGATCTTTTTAAAGAACCAGCTACTGGCTTCATTGATCTGTTCTGTTGTTTTTTTAGTTTCTATATCATTTATTTCTGCTCTAATCTTTCTTATTTCCCCTTCTACTGCTTCAGCATTTTGTTTGTTCTTCTTTTTCTCGTTCCTTTAGGTGTAAGGTTAGGGTATTTATTTGAGATTTTTCTTGCTTCTTGAGATAGACCTATATTGCTATAAACTTCCCTCTTAGAATAACTTTAACTGCACCAAAAGATTTTGGACTACTGTGTTTTCATTTTCATATGGCTCCATGTATTTTTTGACTTCCTCTTCAATTTCTTGATTGACCCATTCGTTGTTTATTAGCATGTTATTTAACCTCTATGTATTTGTGTTCTTTCCAGATTTTTTCTTGTGCTTGATTTCTAGTTTTATGTTGTTCTTGTCAGAAAACATGCATGATATGGTTTCAATCTTTTTGAATTTGTTGAGATTTGTTTTGTGGCTAACGTGATCTATTCTAGAGTATGTTCCATGTTCACTTGAAAAGAATGGTATCCCACTGTTTTAGGATGGAATGTTCCAAATATATCTGTTACATGCATCTGGTCCAATGTGTCATTTAAAGCCCCTGTTTACTTGTTGATTTTTTGTTTGGATGATCTATTCATTGATGTAAGTGAGGTGTTAAAGTCGTCTACTATCATTGTATTACCATCAATTGCTTCCTTTATGTTTGTTAATAGCTGCTTTATGTATTTTGGTGTTCCCATGTTGGGTACATAAATATTTACAATTATAACTTCTTTTTGGATTGTACCCTTTATGATTATGTAGTGTCCTTCTTTGTCTCTTGTTTCAGTATTTGTTTTGAAGTCAATTTTGTCTAATATAAGTATTGCTCCCCTGGCTTTCTTTTTCACTTCCATTTGCATGATAAATGTTTTAATATCCCTTTGCTTTCAATCTGCATGTATCTTTAGGTCTGAAATTAGTTTCTTGTAGGCAGCATATAGATGGGTCTTGCTTTTTTATCCATTCTGTCACCCTAGTCTTTTGACTGGAGAGTTTAATCCATTTATATTCAAGGTAATTATTGATAGCTATGTACTTATTGCTATTTTATGACTTCTTTTATGGTTGTGTTTGTAATTCTCTGTTCCTTTTTTCTCTTGCTCTCATCTCTCATGTTTTGCTGGCTTTCTTTAGTGATATACTTAGGTTCCTTTATTTTTTGCATATCTATTAACACTTTTTTATTTGTCATTACCATTTGGTTTCTATCTAACATCTTATGCATGTAACAGTCTATATTACGTTGATGGTCACTTAAGTTTGAACGCACTAAAGTTTTACTTTTCTCTCCCCCACCCCATGTTTTAGGTATATAGTATCATATCATCATCTTTTTATTTTGTGACTCCCTTGACTGATTTTTATAGATATTGTTGCTTTTGTGCTTCTGACTTTTCTTACTCCTACTTATGGTCTTTCCTTTCCACTCAAAGAATCCCCTTTAACATTTCTTGTAAGTCTGGTTTATCAGTGATAAATTCCTTGAACTTTTGTTTGGGAAACCCTTTAGCTCTCCTTCCATTCTAAATGATGGCCTTGCTGGATAGAGTATTCTTGACTGCAGGTTTTTTCCTTTCAGCACTTTGAATATATCATGCCAATCCCTTCTGAACAGCAATGCTTCTGCTGAAAAATTAACTGAGAGCCTTATGGGGTTTTTCTTGCATGTAACTGTTTTCTTTTCTCTTGCTGCTTTAAAAATTCTTTCTTTTTTTTTTAAGATTTTAATTATTTATTTGACAGAGAGAGCCCAAGCAGCGGGGATGGCAGAGGCAGAGGGAGAAGCAGGCCCCCCCGCTGTGTAGGGAGACTGATGTGGGGCTCAATCCCAGGACCCCGGGATCGTGACCTGAGCTGAAGGCAGCTACTTAGCCGACTGAGCCCCCTTGGCACCCCCAAAAATTCTTTCTTTATTACTACTTTTTTTGCCATTTTAATTGCTATGTGTCTTGGTGTGGGCCTCCTTAGGTTGATTTTGTTGGGGGCTCTCTATGACTATTGGATCTGGATTTCTGTTTTCTTCCCTAGATTCAAGACGTTTTCAGTTATTATTCCTTCAAATAAAATTCTGCCCCCTTTTCTCTCTCTTCTCCTTCTGGGATCTCTATAATGCAAATGTTACTATGCTTGATGGTGTCACTGAATTCCCTTAATCTAGTCTAACTTTTTATTAATCTTTTTTCCTTCTCTTGTTCAGCATGATTGCTTTCTATTACTCTGCTCTCCAGGTCACTTATCCATTCTTCTCCTTCCTCTTGTCTACTATTTATTCCTGCTAGTATATTTTTATTTCAGTTATTGAGATCTTCACCACTTATTGGCTCTTCTTTACATTTTCTGTCTCTTTGTTGAGGGTATCACTGAGGTCCTCCACTCTTCTCAAGTTCAGTGAGTATCTTTATGACCATAACTTTGAATTCTTTAGCAGGCATATTGCTTATCTCTGTTTTGTTTATCTCTCTTGCTGTGATTTTGTCCTGTCCTTTCATTCAGAATATATTCTTCTATCTCTTCATTCTGTCTAACTCTCTGTTGCTATGTGTTCGCAAAGTCAGCTATGTCTCCTGTTCTTGAAAGTAGTGGCTTTATAGAGAAGAGGTCTTATAGTGCCCTGTAGTGCAATGTCCCCTGCTCACCAGAACCTGTAGCTTCCTATGTGTGTTGTGTGTGCCCTACTGTTGTGGCTGAGCTGCATTTGCCTTCAGTCCAGTCATCTGCAATGGCTCTCTTTGCCTGTACTGGTCCAGGGTTTGGTTCCTGTGTTATTAATGGACGAGTCTTAGGCCACCTTGGGCATGAGTTCAGCCAGACCAGGCCTTTGACAGACCTGTGGTCCCATCAAAGTACAGGGCACTCCCCTTGTGCTGTCCCCTAAGAAGCTTTTGTTGGTGGGTGGGGCCTGAGATCAGACCAGATGTCTGCCCCCAGCCCACTGCTGGGACTGCAATCAAACTGGTGTGTTTATTTTCCCCTCTTCCCAGGGTAGGGGGACCTTTGTGGTGGTACTAGCAGTTTGCATACTGTCAGGGCGGTTTGCACACTGCCACACTTGTGGAACCACTGAGGATGGACTCCTGCAGAGGGAAGGTTGGAGAGAGTGGTCTGCCGAAGAGCGTGGGGGCAGGATACGTGGTATTAGAAAGTTTTGCACAAGTCTGCTGTGGGAGGAGACCTGGTGCTGCTTGGGAGAGCTGCAGAGGCTAAGTTGGATGGAGCGAGTCTATAGAAGAGCATGGAGGCAGGACATGTTGTTAGCAAACTAGGTGGAGAGTATTCATGCTGCACTGGTTCCCGCAGGTGTCCGTGTAACTAGACTGGGTGGTGGAGGAGGGAAATGGCACCTACCAGCTCTTTTGTTCTTGGAAAAGTCTCCCAAAGATCCCTGCCCCTTCTGCACATGCTGTTTGGTTAGTAAATAAATCTCCTTCCCATATACTGCAGGCATTTTTCAAACTACTGCTTCTATGCTATATCTCAGCAGGACTGTTTGTTATGCTGTCTCTTTAAAGGCAGGGACTCAGTTTCCTATCACCCTCTAGCTCTCCCAGAGCCAATCAGCTGTGTGTTAAGCCCTGCTGACTGTAAAAACTCATGATGGTAAGCCCCTCTGGTTTTTAAAGCCAAATATTATGGGGATTTGTCTTCCCTGAGTGGGTTCTCCTTGCCTACAGTGCCTGGTGTGGGGTCTGTTCCTCTCCATTCTCTGTGCTTGCAGAGTCCCTCCCTCCTGAGGACAGTCCCATGGGTCAGCTTAGTTCCGAACCGAGTCCCTGCCCTTCCTATCATTTTTTATGTGGCCTCATCTTTATGTTCAGTTGTGGAGAGTCAGTTCTGCCAGTCTTCAGGTCATTTTCTGGGTTATTTACACTGATGTGGGTATTATGTAGGTGTATCCATAGAATGAGGTGAATTTAGGATCCTCCTACTCCCAGAAGTCCCCAAGATAGTTTTAAAACTATGTAGCAACAACAAAAAAAAATGTTCACATAAAAATCAGCTATAAACTATTACTATTTTTATGTTTTCTATTTTTATATGCAAATATTGCTTATATTGTGCATAGTTCAGGCATTGAATATAGACATTTTTGTATCATATTCTATCTCTCTAAAAAATTATATTTTCTTTATTCATCTGTCAACAGACACTTAGGTTGTTTCCCTACATTGGTTATTGTGAATATGCTGCAATGAACAAGTGAGTACAGATATCTCTTCAAGGTAATAATTTTGTTTTCTTTGGATATATACCCAGAAGTGAGATTGCTGGATCATATGGTAGTTCCGTTTTTAGTTTCTCAAGGAACCTCCATATTGTTTTCCATTGTGACTGAAATAATTTACATTTCTACCAACATTGTGCAAGCATTCCAACATGGGGTAATTTGAGCATCAGAAAAAGGGGATCAAAATACATATATGCTAAAATATATAGGTTCACAATGAGAATCCCCCCCCCAAAAATTCTCTAGGATGCTAGAGAACCAACTCATTATTATGTGCAGAAAACTGGTAAGTAAAGGGAAAGAATAAAGCATATATCTTGCCTTTCCTTTAAAACTGTGCCTCAAGGTAGCCAAATAGTTAATGAGGAATGTTCTCCTTTACTGGAGAATTTCAGCTAATAAATGTAGAGGAAATAATAGAATCAGACTCTCACTTGTAGCCTACAATAAAACAATGATTCTAGACAATGGTTGCTAAAACCAGTGACTGAAGGGCTAATGGAGAACTCAGAATGGACAATGTGGCTGACAAAATCTGACCTCACTGATCAATCTTAACACCACAAAAGAGATTCAGCCAGATGTTGTGATAGAACAGGAAAGAAACAGGAGATTCTTACCTGAATGAAATCAAACCACTAAACCAAACAACCAGTATAGAGGAAAAAAAGAGTTAGGAAAATAAATAAATATGTAGGTTAAAAGCAGGTATTTTGGTTTAAATGAACACTAGAGCATAAATCAGAAAAACTAAACTTTGGTTCAGGATTTCAACATGAACTAGATGTGTAATGTTGGACAAGTTATTTAATATCTCTGGGCTTCTGTATCATCTGTAAATCATTGTATATACTTTGTTAAATACATTAATTATCTTCTCATAGGAAATCATCATTCTTCCAAATCATTTGATTTTATGGTTTTTTTCCTTTTGGAATATCAGTAAATTTTACAGAAATATAAAATTGCAAAATCAGTGGATAATTAGAATAAGTATTGGAAAAAAAGTTTTTTTCTTTCTTTCTGAAATTTTTACTAAACACCCTCAAACTGTATTACTAAGCTTTAAAGAAGTATATGAACTCAGTGAACTTAATTTTTTTACATGGAGAACTTCCTTCTTTTTTAGACTACATAGATATGCATGTTTTCACTAGCATTTGGAATTTCTTTTACTTTCTATATATGACATTAAATTGTCATAACTTAGAATATTAACTTAAATATAACTTAGAAATACAAGAAAAAAGAACAATATGGAGAAAATAAAAAGTAACAAATTAATATTATTTTTTCAAAATAATTGCAGTGTTTCTATGCAATAATAGAAAAAGCAGAAATTTCTTAATGACATAGATATGTGTCTATTTAAATGCTGACAAATGAATTTGGGGATTGAAAATTATATTTTGCTTCCTTTAATCTTCCATCCCCCACTTCATATAAATAGCTTTTGATTTCTCTCTCTCTCTCTTTTTTTTTTTTTAGTGTGCTTTTTTATGTACCTTACCCTCATAGTTTAAACTACTACTGAATGTTCATGGAATTAAGCCATTGGAGTCATTTGGCTTTAGCTTCCTCATTAGATTCTTCAATGTCCCTGGCTTCAGTCTTTGCATGTAAACACATTTGTTATTCTTAATCACTTCCTTTTATCAATCCCTTACTAGAGCATACTGCTTAATCTTTGAAAATCCACATTTGTATTTTACAAAAATGGAAAATTCAGACTTCTGCTGTGTGTGACACACCATTAACTGCACAAAGACACTCTGTATCTGCTATGTTAGTATTTACTGATGTGTTAATGTAATAATGACCCATCTGCTTCTGCTGTCTGTGAGGTACTTTCTATCTATAGGGATGGAAATTAATGACAGTCTCTCTGAGATGCCTGATGTCAGAGCTGGGAAAGGTGTGAAGCATATATAAGAGCTGGATTACTCATTGGCAAGTGGGGGACAAATACTCTAGTGGATGCAAGCTTGGGATTGTTCATGAAGCTTTCTTACCATTAGAGACATTCTCTGATTTTGCTGACACTGAAACATTAAAAGGTAAAGAGTGTCCTGTTTATGGGAAAATATTATTTGTTTAGGGAAGAGCAGATTTGGGATTAAACATATAGCTTATTTCAAAGAAAGGCTAAAGGGATAAAATGGTATAAAAACAACTTTCCAGACTGTTTAGAGAAGGAAATTGGGAAAGTGAAAATTTTAAAATATTTGAAAATTGTTTGAGCAGTATCGAGGGACTATATCAATAAAATTACTATCTTTGGAGATTATGTTTAAAAAGAGATTTTTTTACAGTAGGTTCTAGTCTCAAATTCCATCAATCAGAGCTATAAAAAATTTCTTGATTTCAATGCTGAATTATTCTTTTCAGAAAATTTGAGAAGCAATGTGCCTCCTGAAGCTGCCGGTAGTTCTCATTGTAATCTCAGTTGCATTAAACCATATGAAAGCTACTCCTATTAAAAGGTTAGTATCTTAAAAATCTTGTTTTCTTTTGTAAAATATGGGAAAATTAGAATTAAAAACTGCTGTATAATTAACAGCCCTTATGCCAATAGATGCATCTTTCTGACAGAATTTCTGACAGACAGGAATGGATAGTTCCAGTTTTGTCAAGAAATATGCTCTTGGAACCTAGAGGGGCAAAACCAGAATACAAAGCAGGAAAAGCCAAAGGGCAGTAATTTCCACTATATTAACCTGATTCTCAAATAAACTAGAGAAACTTAAAACATATATTCTATATCAGGTGGGATTTTATTGTATGTTTACATAGTTTTTTTTGTCTTAAGAGGGCTCTGGCAATATCCAAAACTATTACATCTCCTTCTGGAAATTGAAATACACAGAAATAATCAGGGAGCAAATTAAAATTTTTAAGAACTAGTTTAAAAGCCATTTGCTCCTAGGGGATTCTTTCTATATTGTTAACTGTTCTATTAATGAAATAGAATTATTAAAAAATATGTTCTTCATGAAATTACTTCTGAGCTGATCTAAATGTAAATTTATACTTCTTAGAATGTTTTCAATAGGTAGCATGTGCATCAGAATTTCCTAAGAAGGCTTATTTCAAAACGTGTCATGTCATTTAAGTGAATTTTTTAAAGAAGTCTAAAAACTTGTCAGGCGAAAATGTTAGCAGTAATTACAACTTTCAAGGGGAAAGAACTGTAATTCTCCATTTATTTAAAAGATTCTCAAGTCCAAATTCATCATATGTCGTAAACAATATAATTGAGGATTTGTTTGTGCCTAAATCAGTTTGATTCCTTATAGTCTTGTAGGACTGAACTTACACACTCTTTAAGACTGAGTAGTATTAAGGTTACTTTTGAAAAGAGTTTGCTTTGGGGCGCCTGGGTGGCTCAGTCATTAAGTGTCTGCCTTTGGCTCAGGTCATGATCCCAGGGTCCTGGGATCAAGCCCCGCATCGGGCTCCCTGCTCAGTGGGAAGCCTGCTTCTCCCTCTCCCACTCCCCTGCTTGTGTTCCTGCTCTCGCTATCTCTCTCTGTCAAAGAAATAAAATAATAAAAAAAAAAACAAGAAAAAAGAGTTTGCTTCAGGTCACATTAAAACTTTTCTTGTAGAATTATTAGTGTCTTGTCTATTTTCCTTTGAGGTGTTTTTTTGTTGAGGTGGCAGTCTGTGGTGATATGTAAAGGGTTCTACAGCACCCACGTGTAATAAATAACAGGAATCCTCAGATTTCTTTTGTCCTTTCAGGCTTATTGAATTTACAGGATGTTCTTCTCAGAATTAACTCTAATTTTCAATTGGATTTTTGTGGGTAAAAATAAGTGAAACTGACATGAAGTTTCTGATAAACCAGCAGAATAATAGAATAACAGGAAAATAGCAGTATTACCTAGTATTTCTGTCTATATCTTGATTTTTTTTTTCTTTCATTAGATATAGACATTTGATAAGCACATTTATCCAGTATGTCTTTATGGATATGAGTTTATTATGAGGTGAACTTCACTCATAAATAAAATAGTATATAACATTATTTATTTTCAAGTTATTTTCATGTTAGTCTCACAATCTCTTAATTTGAATCTTTATTAGAAATACTTCCAAAGCATTCTTCAAATTACTCTTTAATAAATTTCCAGAAACCAGTACGTCTGATCATTTTTTTTAAAGGGAGAGAATTTATCATCCTGAGCTGTTCAACCATGTAATATTCTATACATCTCATAAAAAGCTGTGAAAGCTTATGTAGAAAATGACTCAAATCTCACACACTTTTAAAAGACAAAGCTGATATAGATTTATCAACATCATTTTTCTTATAAAATTTAATCACCTCATTTGAGATCTTTTTTAACTTCTATGTCTGTATGAGATGAGATTAAGAGGCAAAAAAATGACTTTACAAACCATCCCCCAAAATATTTTATACTCTTGACTGAGGCAAAAGGATTACACACTTGCCCACCAACTTTTAAACACTCAGTAAATTTCTGCCTAGCAGATAATCAGAGGTTAACCAATAGTATAATTACTTCCACAAATGAATATTGAGAACTGGAGCAGGGATACAGTTTAAAACTGTTTTTAAAAGTCTTTGTGGGGCACCCGGGTGGCACAGTCAGTTCTTCTGCTCAGGTCGTGGTCTCAGAGTCATGAGATCAAGCCCCTCAACAGGCTTGGTCCTCAGCACAGAGTCTGCTTGAGATTCTCTCTTCCTCTCCCTCTGCCTCTCTCACTCTTGCTCTCTCTCTGTCTAAAATAAATCTTTAAAAGCCCTTGAAACTGAGATGTTTTTAAAGAGAGATAATATAAGAGTGATTCTTCAGTCTATAGTCATCACTGTTTAAACTCTTAAAGTTAGGAATTTGTGCATGTGTGTAGGTGGTCAATGGATTTGAACTAGCGTCTGTCACTAGATGCTAGGTAGGGCTTGTCTGCCCAAGTAGTTAAAGAGAAAGAAAAAATGCCTGAAAGTAGGGGTGTGATGCCTTTTACTAACCATTTCAGCCATATTTTTCTATCTTAATGATAGTTTGGGAAAGAATCTTGTACATACTGATGTTATATTTACAAGAAAAGTCTTATTTGGGAAAGCAGTTTCATAATAATGAAACAAATCAACATAGAAGCTCTTAATATTTCTTATAAGTGGAATGATGGCTCTTCTAGCTAACTCAAATAAGATATCATTTTAGTTGGAATAATTTTAAGTATTGTTACAGACCTTGAGACCAGTTATCAAAGTACTACTCAGACATTTAACACATAGATTAGTTCACACTCTGCTCCAGGCATTTGCAAAATATATCTTGGGACAGATATCACTTCGAACCTTCCCAATTTGGCCCATTATTTCCTTTATTGCTTTAAACTTATTATTTTGAAGTGTTTGGGTCAAATTCTAATTTCTGCTTTTTTCAAGAAAAGCTTATTCTCTTTTAGAATTAAATGATTTATGAATTATTGGTTTAATTCTTAAAAAGCATTAAGTCATTCTTTGGAAATGTACATTGGCCATGCTTACTACACATGCAAAGAGAAATAATTAAATAAATAATATGACTAATATTGACATATTAGACCAGGTAATTAGGTCCCAAAGTGGGTTTCCTTTGCCTGAATAATAGGTTTGTCAGCATACACTTATATTCAACAATACCAAGTTTACCTGATGCCATAAGAATTTTCTATATTTGGAAGAATATATGAGTGTAAAAACCCTAAAGATTTACATGAGATTTAAAAACACTTACTCTTAGGCTATCCCTATAGAGAGATATAGACAATGAAGTATTCCCCATACAAAGCAAACACATTGAGATCAAATCTATTGCATTTTGCCCCAAATTATGTATAACAACTTGCTTCTGAACGTAGCTTCATATCTATATCTCTTTCCCAATTTACACTTATCCTAAGTTTTACTAATATTTCGATTTCCATGGAGCTGAAAGCTAAAACATTTCCCTAGTTTTCCTAATCATCTGCAAAAAAGGGAAGCATGTTATTATTCTGTATCCATTTCTAATACCATTTTGAGAGCACACTGGAACAAAGGGTGGTACAAAAATATAGAGTTGACATAAATTCTGAAATATAGAATTTATATATATATATAGCTTATATATATATAGAAACAAGAGTTAACATTCAAACGAATTACTTAAACATAGTGATAATTTCTGACTTACCTGGAATATTATTATGCAATTGTTCCAGATTGCTGAAAGAATGCGGTGAATAGTAATACTATTAACATAAAAGTCTTTTGTTTTTAACATTCAACATAGTCCTATCATTAAAATTGTTAAAAAGAACCAAACGGGCAGAAGAAAGATAGTAATGCTCATGTATTTATGCTAAGAGTAATAGAACTCCCAATCTACAACAGTGAAAGTGCATGAACCAGTGATAAATTTGATTCCCCTTGAGCATTAGTAGTACCTGACGTTTCTCTCTTAACACCCCTGATTTAATGATCTCAGGGAACTTAACAAAAATATCTTATACTGCTTAATTTTCATTGGAAAGTTGTGGGAAATAAATATATATATATATTTAATTCCACATATTCCAGATTACATATAAATTTTATATTCTTAATCCTCTTTATATATTGGGAACTAGATTTATCAAGATTTAGAAGAATAAAAGAAGATTTCAAAGAATGTAAGACAAAGACATGCTTTTTTATTATTATTACTATCTGGAATAAATGCTGAAGTTTCCAAGGATCATAATGAGAAATTCAACATTGACTATAATGGATGTTTTGTTATATGATGTCCCAGACAAAAATTGCTTCTGCTGCATCTTCAAGGTGTCAAAAAATCTTGGTCATCCAGACGTTTCCAAACCAAAACGTTGAGTTACTTACTTGAAAATGTTTCCTTTAGTTTTCATCAATATGGGATATCTGTTGTCCTATAGAAGTATGGGTTAGCCTGGTGATGGGTATTAAAGAGGGCAGGTATTGAATGGAGCACTGGGTGTTACACGCAAACAATGAATCATGGAACGCTACATCAAAAACTAATGATGTAAGGTATGGTGATTAACATAACATAATAAAAATTTTAAAAAAAAAAAGGAGTATCCAATCCTGAGTTTAAGGCTCTAACTTTCCCTATTTGTTCCATGTCACCAGTCACCAGATGGAAAAGCGGAAATGCAACACTGCCACATGTGCAACTCAACGCTTGGCAAATTTCTTAGTTCGTTCCAGTAACAATCTTGGTGCCATTCTCTCGCCTACCAATGTGGGATCCAATACATATGGCAAGAGGAGCACAGCTGAGATTTTAAACAGGGGACCATTGAATTACTTACCCTTTTAGAGGTCAATGTATCTCTACAGTTCTTATCGTTTCATGTATAAATATCCTAGTGACTTCCCATGTAATTTAACATTAGCATGAACATGAGTTTTTATGTCCCATGTTTATTGCCAGTACATATAAATTGTCATGGTAAGAATTGTCTTAAATTTAATGCTAATTAAGATCCCATAATAAAAAAGTCAATGTCTTTAAAATGAAGGGTTCTTGCTATCAATTTTTATTTTAAAAACAAATTAAAAAGTCATTCTTTTGCCTGTATCTTTATGACCTGAGTTTGAGAACAAAGGAGAAAATGCTGGGCGCCTGGGTGGCTCAGTCATTAAGCGTCTGCCTTTGGCTCAGGTCATGATCCCAGGGTCCTGGGATCAAGCCCCACCTCGGGCTCCCTGCTCGGCGGAAGCCTGCTTCTCCCTCTCCCGCTCCCCCTGTTTGTGTTCCCTGTCTCGCTGTGTCTCTCTGTCAAATAAATAAATAAAATCTTAAAAAAAAGAGAGAGAAAATGGTATTTGGAAACTTAGTAAATTGTAAATAGCTGAGAGTAAAGTTAAGAACATTAAAAAACAGCAATTATAAGGACCCTGTTAAACAATTCCTTTTTTTAATTTTATTATGTAATGTTAATCACCATACATTACATCATTAGTTTTAGATGTAGTGTTCCATGATTCATTGTTTGTGTATAACACCCAGTGCTCCATTCAGTATGTGCCCTCTTTAATACCCATCACCAGGCTAACCCATCCCCCCACCCCCCTCCCCTCTAGAAGCTTCAGTTTGTTTTTCAGAGTCCATAGTCTCTCATGGTTCGTCTCCCCCTCCGATTTCCCCCCCTTCATTTTTCCCTTCCTGCTATCTTCTTTTTTTTTCCTTTAACATATAATGTATTATTTATTTCAGAGGTACAGGTCTGTGATTCAACAGTCCCACACAATTCACAGTGCTCACCATAGCACATACCCTCCCCAATGTCTATCACCCAGCCACCCCATCCCTCCCACGCCCCACCACTCCAGCAACCCTCAGTTTCTTTCCTGAGATTAAGAATTCCTCATATCAGTGAGATCATATGATACTTGTCTTTCTCTGATTGACTTATTTCGCTCAGCATAATACCCTCCAGTTCCATCCACGTCGTTGCAAATGGCCAGATCTCATTCCTTTTGATGGCTGCATAATATTCCTTTGTGTATATATACCACATCTTCTTTATCCATTCATCTGTCGATGGACATCTTGGCTCTTTCCATAGTTTGGCTATTATGGACATTGCTGCTATAAACATCGGGGTGCACGTACCCCTTCAGATCCCTACATTTGTATCTTTGGGGTAAATACCCAGTAGTGCAGTTGCTGGGTTGTATGGCAGCTCTATTTTCAACTTTTTGAGGAACCTCCATACTGTTTTCCAGAGTGGCTGCACCAGCTTGCATTCCCACCAACAGTGTAGGAGGGTTCCCCTTTCTCTGCATCCCCGCCAACATCTGTCATTTCCTGACGTTAATTTTAGCCATTCTGACTGGTGTGAGGTGGTATCTCATTGAGGTTTTGATTTGGATTTCCCTGATGCTGAGCGATGCTGAGCACTTTTTCATGTGTCTTTTGGCCATTTGGATGTCTTCTTTGGAAAAATGTCTGTTCATGTCTTCTGCCCATTTCTTAATTGGATTCTTTGTTCTTTGGGTGTTGAGTTTGATGAGTTCTTTATAGATTTTGGATACTAGCCCTTTATCTGATATGTCATTTGCAAATATCTTCTCCCATTCTATCGGTTGTCTTTTGGTTTTGTTGATTGTTTCTTTTGCTGTGCAAAAGCTTTTTATCCTGATGAAGTTCCAATAGTTCATTTTTGCCCTTGCTTCCCTTGCCTTTGGTGATGTTTCTAGGAAGAAGTTCCTGAGGCTGAGGTCGAAGAGGTTGCTGCCTGTGTTCTCCTTTAGGATTTTGATGGACTCCTGTCTCACATTGAGGTCTTTCATCCATCTTGAGTTATTTGTGTGTGTGGTGTAAGGAAATGGTCCAGTTTCATTCTCCTGCATGTGGCTGTCCAATTTTCCCAACACCATTTGTTGAAGAGACAGTCTTTTTTCCATTAGACATTCTTTCTTGCTTTGTCAAAGATTAGTTGACCCTACAGTTGAGAGTCCATTTCTGGGCTCTCTATTCTGTTCCATTGATCTATGTGTCTGTTTTTGTGCCAGTACCATACTCTCTTGATGATGACAGCTTTGTAATAGAGCTGGAAGTCCAGAATTGTGATGCCACCAGCTTTGCTTTTCTTTTTCAACATTCCTCTGGTTATTTGGGGTCTTTTCTGGTTCCATACAAATTTTAGGATTATTTGTTTCATTTCCTTGAAAAAAGTGGATGGTATTTTGATAGGGATTGCATTAAATGTGTAGGTTGCTCTATGTATCATTGACATCTTCACAATATTTGTTCTTCCAATCCATGAGCATGGAACATTTTTCCACTTCTTTGTGTCTTCCTCAATTTCTTTCATGAGTATTTTATAGTTTTCTGAGTACAGATTCTTTGCCTCTTGGGTTAGATTTATTCCTAGGTATCTTATGGTTTTGGGTGCAATTGTAAATGGGATCGATGAAATAGAAACCAAAAGAACAGTAGAACAGATCAACGAAACTAGGAGCTGGTTCTCTGAAAGAATTAATAAGATGGATAAACCCCTGGCCAGACTTATCAAAAAGAAAAGAGAAATGACCCAAATAAATAAAATCATGAATGAAAGAGGAGAGATCACAACCAACACCAAAGAAATACAAACAATTATAAGAACATATTATGAGCAACTGTATGCCAGCAAATCAGATAATCTGGAAGAAATCGATGCATTCCTAGAGATGTATAAACTACCAAAACTGAACCAGGAAGAAATAAAAAACCTGAATAGACCTATAACCACTAAGGAAATTGAAGCATTCATCAAAAATCTCCCAACAAACAAGAGCCGAGGGACAGATGGCTTCCCAGGGGAATTCTACCAAACATTTAAAGAAGAATTAATACCTATTCTTCTGAAACTGTTCCAAAAAATAGAAATGGAAGGTAAACTTCCAAACTCGTTTTATGAGGCCACCATTACCTTGATCCCCAAACCAAAGACCCCATCAAAAAGAAGAATTACAGACCAATATCCTTGATGAACATGGATGCAAAAATTCTCACCAAAATACTAGCCAATAGGATCCAACAGTACATTAAAAGCATTAATCACCACGACCAAGTGGGATTTATCCCTAGGCTGCAAGGTTGGTTTAACATCCGCAAATCAATCAATACATCAATTAAAGAAAGAACAAGAACCATATGATCCTCTCAATAGAAGCAGAAAAAGCATTTGACAAAGTACAGCATCCTTTCTTGATCAAAACTCTTCAGAGTATAGGGATAGAGGGCACATACCTCAATATCATAAAAGCCATCTATGAAAAACCTACAGCGAATATCATTCTCAATGGGGAAAAACTGAGAGCTTTCCCCCTAAGGTCAGGAACATGGCAGAGATGTCCACTATCACCACTGCTATTCAACATAATATTAGAAGTCCTAGCCACAGCAATCAGACAACAAAAAGAAATAAAAGGCATCCGAATCGGCAAGGAAGAAGTCAAACTCTCACTCTTTGCAGATGATATGATACTTTATGTGGAAAACCTAAAAGACTCCACCCCAAAACTGCTAGAACTCATACAGGAATTCAGTAAAGTGGCAGGACATAAAATCAATGCACAGAAATCAGTGGCATACCTATACACCAACAACAAGACAGAAGAAAGAGAAAGCAATTCCTTTTTGCATTAGATTTCTGAAATGAGATAAAATGCTATTTAAAAAAATTAATTTTTGCTCTTGACTCAGTCAAAATATTTTTTGAAATTATATTCTTTGTTGTACTAGAGGTTATTCAAAAAGTAAAAGCAATTTGTGTTTATGAGGGTTTCATTGTGTGTTATCATTGATGAGCTTTTATTAAACATATATGTCCTTTATTCTGTTCAAATGGCTTTCAGCAAATTTCAGTCATATTTTGATGCAGGGTATTGCAAAAGCAACTTGTGTTCCTATTAATCATGTATGTCCTCAATTAAAAGACCATAGACTTCTGGAAACTATATGTTGTATGGTAACTTATTTTGTTTGTTAAACTAATTAGACATTTCTGGCAGAGGTTACATGTGTATGATACACTTTTCTTGAAGGAAGCTGTTGATTTGGACATGAAATATAATGTTTCCCTCTAAGTCTGATTCTTACAGGGGTATCTGCTGTCCCCTGACCATGAGTTAGTTACTTTTGGAAGTAGCATTAACTCAGATAAGCTGCTATTGTGTTGTATTATGCCATTTCTAGAGGCGCTACAGTTGTATTAAAAAAAAAAAAACAGAAAAAAGAAGTATCTCAATCTTAGTGGGAATCTGACTCATTGACTTGATTTATACATTATGAAGTGTGCCCTAGATTACCATATTATAGTTGTGTGTGTGTATGAGTGTATAGAAACAGGATATGATATTTATAATGATTTTATGTCATAAGTTGCATGCTGAAATAAATAAATGAATATATAAATTCCTATTTGTGATAACCAGTTGTCAGTCCTTCTTTCAAAGTGGATTTGAGCTCAACATTTTAAATTGAGTGTGATTAAGTTACAATTTCTTAAACTTAGTTATTTAAATTTTTCCTATAATAGTCTACTTTAAATAAAATTCCATTACATATCACCTCTATATCAACTTCTCAATCTATTTTTCAAGAGTTATAAAAATTTTAATGTGTGCATATGGCATTCAAGGACAGTGTATTTTGTAGCAAACAATTATCAGGAATAAGACAAGAAGTATGTGTAGTTATAGTAACCTAACAACCTCTGGTGCTAAGGAGTGAAATGTAGTTAGGGTGGCTATGTAACTTACTCCAGCTGGGAGATTTTGAAGAAAAGAGGTTATTATATTGATATGAGAGATATTAACAGTAGATGTTCTAAAACTTAGTCATTAAATTTATTATCAAAGTGAAACATTTGAACAAATTCAGTATCATTTTCTTAGTTGGTAGGCCAGTAGGAATCTAAATATATAAAAGTTGGGAATGCCTTATTGCATGAGGCTTACCAAATACTTTCCCTGGTTTTTTATAATTACCTTGTGAAAATAATGAGTAAAACTCAATTGATGTAATTGGAAATGTCAACAGTAAGTTTTGGTGGCTACATTTGTCCCAACCTTTCTCTTTGTGTCTATGATACCTGAAATCATAGGTACTCTCGAATAATCTAGAAGTGAGTTAAGCCTCCAAATACTAATATGCATGCCACAAATTATATTTCACTAAACAACTAAAAGTACAAATGATTCCTCTATCTTCCATGTTGCAATACAGAGTCAGACATAAAATTTATTTAGTAACGCTACATTTAAAACTTCTGGAAATTCTCTTGAGCATTTTGAGAGAACATTATGCAGTGAACCTCTCACTTCTCTGAAGCCTGAATATCATTAGCAATATTATGCAGAATATCTTTTGATCAAAGTAGAAGAGCCTGTGAGTCCAAAGCTCCTTTGAGTACAAAACAAGTTTTTCATATAAATTAGAAAGTACTCTTTTTCTACCAACTATTTTCCTTTTCACATACACACTATCCAAAGCTATGGAAAGATTCATCTTCCACTCAGTGCATTTGTAGTAGACATTATTAGTGCTCACCAATATCCTCTCTTTCCTGAGCATATAAGAGATTATAGTCTCAGCCCTCTTGCATTCAGGTGAAGCCATGTGGCTAATTCTGGCCAGTGAAATATTAGAAGAAGTGATGTGTGTCATTTTCAGACTGATCAAGTAGGTGAAAGGCCTATATTTTTCTATCTTTCTCTTTCCTCTTCTGCAGCAGTTCCTGATGAGGAGGCCTCCATCAGGCTGGAGCCCTGAGTGACTTCTGGGCGAACATTCCTACCAATCTGTCTTGGACATGGAGTATGATCAAGAAATAAACTTTTGTGACTTTTATCTATAACCTACCATAAGACAATAGCCAAAGTCAAACTTTCACCCTACCTAACAAAGCTGCTTCTCCTGTCAACTCCATTGAACTTAATAATATCATAATCATTCTCCCACTTAGTTCAGGCTTGACATCTTGGAATTATCACCAATTGCTCAAATCCTCACTCCACATGTTCAAGTCAGTTACCAGGACACATATACTTGAAAGCCTCCTTGCTATTAAGGTATGTTTCTTCTTTCTTCTTCCATTGCCAATAATGTAACTCCAGACTCTTTACTATAAGCCAGGACCCTACAGCAACCTGCAGATAGTTCTCCAACCTCCAGGATTTTCTGCCATTCTGTACACCAATACCAGAATAAGGTTTCTAAAGCACATTTCGTACTGCATCAGGCTTCTACACAGAATTTTTAAAAGGCTTGTTCTTAACCTACTAAAATCCATCAAATTCTTTAGCCTGACATTCAAGTCCCACCATAAATTAACCCCAATCTTCCAGCTTTACTGCACACTATCTCACTTTATACATTTATTCCCTGCCAAACTCTTTGGTTGTTTTCGTTGTTCTTCCATTATCACCTGTCCTCTTCTTTTCCAGTCTCTGTCTCTTCCCTCCCTTCCCCCCAAGCTGAACAACTGTCCCCAGTGCAGCCTTTTGAAATCTTCTAATGACAAAGTCAAGATCTTTCATCATTCCCTTCCTGAATATGATTTCTCCACCCACTGAGCTGTCATCACACTTTGAGGATATATTTTAGATTCAAAAGAAATACATAATTTGAGTATTATAATATGACCATTTTATTTGTATTAAAAATACCATATTGTTATGTTGTTGCTGTGTTATTTGTGTGACTAACACATTTCTCTCCCACACTGCTAGGTTCCTAAGGGCAGAAACTAGGACTCAAATATTCTTCATTCCACGTATTTTCTGTTTTACAATCAAGGAGCTTAAGCCTATTTACACATTCTGGAGAAAGGTAAGCTACTTGAGCAGTTTCTGTTTTCTGTCCTTGATATTATACTGGCATAGAGCTTAACAGTTCTTGTCTTCTGAAAATGACTTGACATTTACCACCAGCATCTTTGGGTATGGAATGTGCTTCACATATACCAGAACATATTAATTATGGTTTTCTTGCCTTGAATTGAGTTACTAAACCCTTAGGAAATGAATTCCATCACCCAATAAAGTAAACAGAATATTACACAATTAAATATTTAAATTCCATAAAATAATTATTGAAATAAAATCCTAAATTTCCATATTGAGTGGGATTAAGTAACTTCCATTGAAAATGGGTTTTCTGGTGGAGTGGGGCAGGAACAAATACTCATGTTTCTCAATTTATTATAGGAAAAATGCCCTTCCATTTGAAAAATGATAAAATATGCTAGCACCCTTCTCTTTCCCCTTATTATTCATTTAGACTATACATTGAATTCATAAACAAATTTCTTTTTTTTTTAAGATTTTATTTATTTATTTGACATCGAGAGAGAGAGAGAGAGAGCACAAGCAGGAGGAACGGCAGAGGGAGAGGGAGAAGCAGACTCCCCGCTGAGCAGGGAGCCCGATGCAGGGCTCAATCCCAGGACGCTGGGATCATGACCTGAGCCAAAGGCAGACGCTTAACTGACTGAGCCACCCAGGTGCCCCAATAAACAAATTTCATAAACAAAATTTAAATCTTGGCCTATTGCTTAAACTTTGAAAATCATTTAATTTTTTATCACTTTTGTGAGAACGTAGCATATATTGGTCATTCCTAATCATGTGGTTCTTTAACCTACATTATTTGGAAAATATTTGTACTAGCTGAAATGTCTCTACTTTGAAACACTTATTGATAGTGCATAACAATATATTAAAGAACACAGTGAGTCATAGCCCTGTAGCATTTTCAACAGAAGAAATTAAGACACAAAGCACATTAGAAATCCATCCATGATGCTCAGACATTTCTTGATAATCTATCCTGAGAGTTAGTCAATCAGGGAGAAATGAATTAAGTATCTGTGCTAAGATTTGTCAATTTAGAAGCCAAACAGGAGTGGGCGCCTGGGTGGCTCAGTTGGTTAAGCAACTGCCTTCGGCTCAGGTCATGATCCTGGAGTCCCGGGATCGAGTCCCACATCGGGCTCCCTGCTCAGCAGGGAGTCTGCTTCTCCCTCTGACCCTCCTCCCTCTCCTGCTCTCTGTCTCTCATTCTCTCTCTCAAATAAATAAATAAAATCTTTAAAAAAAAAGAAGCCAAACAGGAGCTAAAGTTTTACATATTACAGCCAAATTTTTTTGTGTGTTTGAGGCAACATGTGAATTAGCAAAATAGCTATATCATTTGGCTTATAATTAATATCCTTAAGGATATAAACTGTCACACTTTATATTGTCTGGGATTAGGACAACTCTCAATGATTTCTTTAAAAATTAAATTATACTATGGCAGGTATTAATAATGCAGTTAATATTTTAGCTGGCCACCATGCTCTGCTATCTAAATACTTTCAGTTAGAATTCTATAAGAAGATCAGGTGATAATAAGAATACAAATATATGCTTTACAGATTACAAGGTGGATCACAAACTTTTTGTGGTGGGTGGGATCAGGTATTACTCTTTAGTTAAGTAATTGAATGAATCTAAAAAGGCAAATCTATTGGTAAAACTCCATAGTAGAGTTTTGGGAAAAAGCCAATATATGCTTTTGGACACCTGTAAAATGCTACTGCTTATCTGATAATTATTTAAAGGGGCTTATCATATACCTAGGAAGGAAGGCTTTATAATACAGTGTCATTTTTCAATTGCTAAAGAAATCACTGGGTAACAAGGTCCAGTGGAAAAGTCCATGGTGTTTCAAAGGTCCCTTGGTTATCTACAAATGGCGTGAAATATGCCTATGTTGGGTAAGTAATGGCTGATTCTTTAAAAATTGCTGTTGGGTGCCTGGGTGGCTCAGTCGTTAAGTGTTTGCCTTCAGCTCAGGTCATGATCCCAGGGTCCTGGGATCGAGTCCCACATGGGGCTCTCTGCTCGGCGGGAAGCCTGCTTCTCCCTCTCCCACTCCCCCTGCTTGTGTTCCCTCTCTCGCTGTCTCTCTCTCTGTCAAATAAAAATAAAATAAATAAAAATAAAAAATAAAAATTGCTATCAAATTCTTCACCTCTTCTCTTGCTTAGGAAGTATCAATAGTATCCTTGCTGATTTCAGATCTGCTATTTCTTCACAATGACGGTGTAGAAATGCTTATGAGGTGAAAAAATAAGCTACAATATAGACCAGAGATTTGAATTTTGATGTATCATTATTGATCTGAAATCTTTTGTGTAGATCTTGGAAAAGATAAAAAATACACATTCCTCTTACCATGGGGCATAGGAAACCCTCATCTTTCTCAGAGGAGGGAACCACCATTTTGCTGCTGATCACCATGCAGCTGAAGATAGGAGATTTGCATTTGTCCCACAGTAACACCCCTTGAAATGACAGGGAGAGCTGATGAGTTTGTGTCCTCATTAGTGCCTTACAGTAGGGAAGCTATGCAATCTGGAGTCATGTAGACTTGTGTGACTATGATCAAGTTACTCTGAACCTCCCTTTCTTTATATGTGACATGAAAAGAATAATAACTAACTCAGTATTGGCTATGAAGATAAAAGAGATTGTGTCATTAACGAAAATAGCTGGGATTTTGGCTACAAATCTGTCCTGCAATAAACGCTGGTTTTCTTCCTTTCCCCAAGAAGAAGCTTCCTCTCTCCCTACAAAGCATTTCCTACAAAGGCCACCTTGCCACAGCAGAATGATATTGGGCTACACTTTGTAAGGGGGAGATACCTGCCCACTGTAGAGCTAAGGAGGGTGCTTGAAGAAGCATATAACATGTTTTGTTTTGTTTTTTGTTTTGTTTTGTTTTTAATAACAGATACTCCATCCTACATCTGAATGTCCCTGTTTATCCATCTCAGCTTGTGCTTGGTAAAATGTAATTGGTACCCATTAATTGCTAAGCACTCATTGCCTTCCCATTTAGAGCTACATTTATGGCATGCTTACTATGTTCCAGATGCTATTTTAAGTTTGTTCAGATGTATTATCAGATTTAATCCTCATAAAATCCTATGAAATAAATATTATTTCCAGTTGTAAAGTAGATAACTCCTGGAGATGTAATGTATGATATGGTGACTATAGTTAATAATACTGTATTGTAATTTTGAAAAGTGCCAGAAGAGTAGATCTTGAAAGTTCTCATCACAGTAGGAAGGGAAAAATGAAGGGGGGAATCAGAGGGGGACACCAACCATGAGAGACTGTGGACTCTGAGAAACAAAGTGAGGGTTCTAGAGGGGAGGGGGGTGGAGGGATGGGTTAGCCTGGTGATGGGTATTAAAGAGGGCACGTATTGAATGGAGCACTGGGTGTTATACGCAAACAATGACTCACGGAACACTACATCAAAAACTAATGGTGTAATGTATGGTGATTAACATAACATAATAAAATAAAATAAAAAAAAGAAAGTTCTCATAATAAGAAAAAACATTTGTGACCAAGTGTGGTGATGGATATCAACTAGACATATGGTGGTGATCATTTCTCAATATATACATATATTGATCATCATATTGTACACTTGAAACTAATATGATGTTATGCATCAATAATATCTCAATGAGAAATACAATTATTATCGCTCTTTTGCAAATGAATAAACTGAGGCTGTTTGACCTTGAGAAAGTCATTTCACCTTCTTCTGCTTCAGTTTGTACCAAATACAATCCAAGTCCCATGGCAGAGCCAAGATATTAACCCGAATATTCTTCATTCCACATGTTTGCTGAACACCTATTATATGTCAAGCACTCTGAAAACTGCTTGGGATGCATCAATAATCCAGACAGACAAAACCCCTATCCTCATGGAATTGGCATCACAGTTTTGGGGTAGTGGGTACAAGAGCCGTGCTCTTAGCCACTATGTTATACTGCTTCCCCCCAAACTCAATTCCCCTTAATCTTTCCTAATTTGTAATATCTTTCATCTTCCTTTCATAGCTTAACAGACTAAATCACAAAAATTTTGAGGAAACCAAAATTCTGTCCAGACAGAATTAGGAGAAAAAAGTCTCTATTGTTAAAGTATCATCTATACGTGTATATATATGTATATGCACTCACACACATAAATATATATATATATATATATTATTGTTAATTTTCACAAAACTCTGTGAGGCAGGTATTGTTATACCATTTACTGATTAAAAACTAAGGAGCAAAAACTGAGCTGACATAAAAATTTCATTCTGCAAAAGTAGATAAAAGCCATAGGGATTTCTTTGCGCTCTCAAAACAGATGCATATTTCAAAATAAAGGGATTATATCTTTAAAGAAAATTAAGCAACTTGTCCAAGATCACACAGTTAATAAGGGTCATTCCAATAGTGGAACCCAGGTTTATCAGACTCCAAAGTCCAGACAAATTCTCTAATCTAACTGTCCAAAGAAAAATATTTTTATTCTACTTCCACTATGTCCTGTGGTTTATTTTATGTAGAACGCTGCCAAATCTGTTTGTCTTGGAACTGGATAAACAGGTCAGGCAAAAGAATAATGGGACAAAAATATCTTTTCAAAATATGAAGAACTTGTTTGATGTTGAGAATAACAACCTTTACTCAGTATGAGATAGTTTTCCCTTGTTTTATTTTGGCTTTTTAAGGTTTCAACTGAAAGTTTGAAAAATCAAATACACTTATTAAATAGTTATTAATACTGAAAGATTGCTCGTAGCTTATCCTGGTTCCCACCCCTCACCAAAATCAACTTACATTTTCATATTGAGTTTTCTATTGAGACTTTTATTTCTTTGTTCTGTATACAATTAAGAAAATTTTCTGTTATGGTGTAACAAAAACTCTGCTGAGTGAACAGGCCCTCATTTTAGAGCTACTCCACTAAGGTCTTTCCCATGAGAGTTCAGACTTTATTTTTATCTGCTTTGCTAGCACTTCTCTCTCTTTTTTTAAAAAGATTTTATTTATTTATTTGACAGAGAGAGACACAGTGAGAGAGAGAACACATGCAGGGGGAGAGGCAGAGGGAGAGGGAGAAGCAGGCTTCCCGCCGAGCAGGAAGCAGATGCGGGGCTGGATCCCAGCACCCTGGGATCATGACCTGAGCTGAAGGCAGACGCTTAACAACTGAGCCACCCAGGCGCCCCTGCTAGCACTTATCTTGTGTATTAACCTCTATATACTTCATACCTCTTCTCTTGTGCATTAACCTCTATATAGTTCACACACCCCACAATGTTGGTCATCTAATTTGCTTACCTTGCCCCCTGGGAATCTACCTCCAGGTTCTGCTCAAATACCTCATTCTCCAGGGAATCTCTTAAGATCCTTTTAGCTCTTCCCTGGATTTACACAGACTCTTACCTGTATTACTCTCCTGATACCAGTTTATTCAGTCACTCAATAAATGTTTATACATCTCGCTTTGGTATTTGATAATACTTTAGTGGTCAGAATTTTGAGAACATCTTGATGATGTTCATAGTTTCTATCTTGTATTTTGGTTATATATGCACGGGCGTTATTTCCTCATGTAGCCTGTAAACTACCTGGGGACAAGGACGTATGTCATCTCTGTAATCCCTACAGTATTTAAGCCTATTACTCAAACATAACAGGCACTCAATATATATTGTTTAAGTAAATGTTCTCTATGAAAAACGAACAAATGAATGAGTGAGTGAAAATAATATAAATTTATGATATGTGTGATAAAGTTGATTGAGTATGACAACTTACACCCTCTGGAAACAGGGGATAATAATTGTAGGGTTTTATTAAAGAGTAGGAATAAAATATGCATTGTACCTCACCCATCTTGGGTGTTCAATCAGTGAGTGATAACTTTATAGCCATGGTAACAGTACACAAACAAAGGAAAAATATGGTATTATAGTGGGGGCTTTTGTTATTGATAGCAAACAAAAAGGATTTTAAAAGAGGGGGGGAGGGAGAAAAAAGATAAAGGTAAGTAACAAAAGCGGGCTCAGAACAATGAGGAGAAGTGTTCAAAGAAACAAAAAGGGAAATAGAATAATGACAATAATCTACCCAAATCCTAAACAGGATTTGTATCACAAGATACCTTTTCTGCTCCAATAACAAATGATGCAAAGGCACTTTGTCCTGCACAACCACATCTAGAATTACAAAATTTTGACAGAACCATAAAAGATGCAGTCTCCAAGAATTGACCCTCTTTGCTGTGAGAAACATTCCTTTTGTTATCTAGAACAAAGATCATGATCAGTAAGAAGTGGCACACAAAGCCTTACAAGGAAAAGGCAGACAATATAGAAAAAGCACATCTGGTAGAATTTACCTGGGTTGGAAGTAGATTAGAAGAGTAAAAGCAAATTCTAAAATTTTTTTTAATTTTTTTTTTTTAAGATTTTATTTATTTGCGAGAGAGAGAATGAGAGAGAGAGAGCATGAGAGGGAGGAGGGTCAGAGGGAGAAGCAGACTCCCTGCTGAGCAGGGAGCCTGATGTGGGACTCGATCCCGGGACTCCAGGATCATGACCTGAGCCGAAGGCAGTTGCCTAACCAACTGAGCCACCCAGGCACCCCGCAAATTCTAAAATTTTTAAAGGAAGGAATTTAAGTAGCCAGAAATATTACCACATATGTAAAAAAAACTATATATTAATAAATTCAGGACTTTTAAAGTTGAAATCAAGGACAAGCATTACAAAAAGGAAAATTAATTTTATCAAAAAATTGTAGACTTAAATAAAAAAACATCTCTTTTTCATCTTCCTTTTGATTATCCTATAAACATGTGAACATGGGGCCTATGTAACTGACATGCTGAAATACTTAGTTGAGCTCACCTGAAAGCTAGGAGCCCGTGGCCCTACACACATATAGTTGTGATAAAACTGTTTGTGATAATTGACTTTATTTTATTGAATACACACCTCCATTTCCAGAAATGTGAATGATCTGAATAAGCAACAAGTTTTGCTTGAGCAAAACTCCAATCCCAATTAACCCCTATAACTTTCTGTGATTTGAAATCTGTTATGCATCTTAAAGCCTTTTTAGTTCAAAAGTCCCTCAGTAGGGGTGCTTGGGTGGGTCAATCATTAAGCGACTGCCTTTGGCTCAGGTCATGATCCCAGGGTCCTGGGATCGAGTCCCGCATTGGGCTCCCTGCTCAGTGGGGAGTCTGCTTCTCCCTCTCCCACTCCCGTCTCGCTCTATCTCTCTCTGTCAAATGAATAAATAAAAATCTTTAAAAAAAAATCCCTTAATAAAAGACAAATCCCTCCTGACAGGGAAAATCCTTACTATTAACTAGTACCCTAGTTGAAGCATGTTAACAGCTACCTAAGAACAAACACTTGGAGAATGGAAAAGGTACCTGAAGACAAGAAAAGAGGAGTGTGTGGTGGGGGGGGGAGGCAGTACTCAGGCTGCAAGGAAGAGAAGGGAGAAGGAGCAAGAGGAAAAACATAAAAGGGCCCTGGTTACCTTACCGTTTCTCTGTTCGGGCTTTGGGGCCTACGTTAATTTGTAACCATTTCTTGCACATAGTTAGGCATGACAGTGTTCAAAACACCAATTCTACTCGGGTTATAAAGATCCTAAATGTAGCCTGGGTCAGTAGGATACAGAAGGCTGGCAGGAGAAAACAGGGAAAAGAGCAAGACAATGGAAACCATTTGTTTCTCTGAAGCTTCCTCAGGCTTCCTCAGACAGTATTGGATCCTTAGGAACCCTTTTGTCCAGAGTCCCCTGCCTACAGAAATGGAACTGGAAAGAGGCTCTGAAACAGAACCACATTTTTTGAGTACCAAGATATTCAAAGTCAGTTTCTGGAGCTTTCTTTGAATTTGAGTTTATAATTAGTATCTATCTATACCCAGGAGATATTGTTTAAGTGTGTTCAACTTCTGTAATAGAAAAGTAAAATCAAGCATTTCAAGGATGTCCTGTTGTCATGGTGAAGAGCAACAAATCAACAGGATACTGGAAGCTACCACAGTAAGGCTGCTGGTGTAGTGGGAAGGATGGGTTTTGGAATCCAGCTGACTTTTGTTAGGATCCAGGCTCTTTTCCAAACTTTATATACATTTCTTAATTTCTTTTGGCCTCAGTTTCCTCATTTATATATGAAAAAGGTAATATCTCTTCTGCAGAGATAAAAGAATGGAGATAACACATGAAAAGCACTTAGTATATAATTACACCTGGCTATACTACATTTAACAACTTTTAGTTATGATTATTATTATTTTTTAATTATTTTTATTTATTTGAGAGAGAGAAAGCACAAGCAGGGGGATGGGTAGAGGGAAAAGGAGAGAGAGAGAATCTCAAGAAGACTCTTGATCCCAGGACCCTGAGATCATGACCAGAGCTGAACGAAGCTGGAGGCTTAACTGACTGAGCCATCCAAGTGCCTCTGTGATTATTTTTAACTCAGTTCCAGGATACGGCCTTGACCAGAGCATGAGGTATTAAAAACTTAACTTCATTACTTTCACATCTGGCTGCACCTTGATTCTAAGAACTCTGAGTAAAAATAAGAAAAAAGTAAACCCAGGTCAAGATGTTCAGGAGATTCTAATAACTACAATTGGTAAAATGCTGCAAGTGTAGGATTGGTCCTCTAGAGCCTGTTTGAATGTAGAGAAGACCCTTTTGTTCTTCATTATCATGAACACCATAATACAACAATCTAACAAAGGCTTAAATGTGGCTATTTTCAGACATAATGTGCTGAGGCTCTTCACTATCCTTGAAGTCTCTCCCAACTCTAGTACATGTTGCTCTTTTGGTATATTTGAGTTTAGGAGCTGAGTCATCTACAATGGATAATGTGTTGCTTTACCACCAAAAATGAGCTTAGTCACTGTGATCAGTAATCTGAAGTAAATTATTTTTCCATCTATAATATAGGAAAGCATCAGGATATAATGTTTACATATCTAAAAAATAGTTATAACCGTACAGTTATATTTGGAACTTTGCCTCAGAAAAGCTTAGGTATTATTACCACCTATACACCTTTCTTTTTAGCCTTTTCTAGGAATGCCCGTTTACAGCTTAAACTTAGCCTATATACAGGCACCTGGGTGGCTCAGTCGGTTAAGCATCCGACTCGATTTTGGCTCAGGTCATGATCTCAGGGTCATGAAATCAAGCCCCAGTTCCAGCTCCACGCTCAGCAGAGAGTCTGCTTGAGAATTCTCTCTTTCTCCCTCTGCCCCCCCCACTCTCATTTTCTCTCTCTCTTTCTCTCTCTCAATTAAATAAATAAATCTTTAAAAAATAATTTAGCCTATATAAATATACACAAATGTGACCATAAGTTCCAGGTACAAATGAGATTATTAACAAGTTAAGATCCAATATCTAATCTACGGGGTTAGCAAATGATCAGTGGCCCAGCTGGAAAACAGAAACGGGGAATACAGTCTACTCTCCACCTTTTCCTTGTGTATATAAGCAATTTGTTCTCCCAGATAAAGGCAAAAGATGGTATAGCAAAATCAAAGATATGTTCACTACTCAAGTGTATATTTCTGATATTGTAGTTCATACCAAATTTAGATATTAAATAGTCCTACCAATTAGCCCCATTTAGTATGGGTTTTAACACCAAGATTCACAGCATGAAGAACAGGAGTGCATAAACCACAAATGACGTAAGTATCACTAGCAAATGAAGAAAAAAAATCACACCCACACTGAAATAAAAGAAGATGGATAGGAAAAGAAACCAAGATGTCTTCAAAATGAGGTGCCTCCTATGGGCTTTTCATAGTCCTAAAACTGGCTGTTTTTCCATTTGAGAATGTGAATAAATTTATACAGTTTCACTGGATCATCATATTATATTTTTATAAAGTAGATGAAATCACAGATTGTTACTGCCAGAAAGATTTCTAATTTGTAAGACAAAAATGTTGGCAAGCCGAACCAATGTGGAACCCGGTCTACATTATCCCATTCTTTTTCTACATTAGCAACACAATACAGTTTACATCACATATTTAGGTGACATTTTGGAACACCCAGAGTCCTGCTGCCACATCTGAATTAATTCTAACTTTTAAACCCAAGTAACCTAAATACCTCTGATTTTTCGGGACTGCCAAGGGACCATCTAGTTAGATCTTGTCAGGATTTCTAGAATTGGCTCAAATAGGAGATATCTAAATCTTACTGGATCCAAAAAGATTAGATATCTACATGGCATGTAATGAAAAATGAGATAAATGACATAAAGTACCTCTGAGAAAACCTGACATATTATAAGTTTCAATCATTGGTAGCTTTTGCTACCCCTATTGCTAGATAAAATAACTAAAAATTCTTAATCTCTGGAAACAAACTGAAGGTTGCTGGAGTGTTGGGGGTGGGAGGGATGGGGAGGCTGGGTGATAGACATTGGGGAGGGTATGTGCTATGGTGAGCACTGTGAATTGTGTAAGACTGAGGAATCACAGACCTGTACCTCTGAAACAAATAATAAATTATATGTTTAAAAAAAAAGAAGAAGACAGCAGGAAGGGAAAAATGAAGGGGGGGAAATTGGAGGGAGAGACCAACCATGAGAGACTATGGACTCCTGGAAACAAACTGAGGGTTCTAGAGGGGAGGGGTTGGGGGATGGGTTAGCCTGGTGATGGGTATTAAAGAGGGCACGTATTGAATGGAGCACTGGGTGTTATACGCAAACAATGAATCATGGAACACTACATCTAAAACTAATGATGTAATGTATGGTGATTAACATAACATAATAATAAAAAAAAAGTTGTCAAGCTTGAGCTTCATCTTATCCTTGTTCTGCCTCTAAATAGCTGTATTAGGTAACTCTTTTTTTTTTTTTTTCTTAAGGAATCTCTACACCAATGTGGGGCTCAAACGCATGACCCCGAGGTCAAGAGTCACATGCTCTTCTGACGGAGCCAGCCAGGTGCCCCTCTGTTAAGTAACTCAAGACATTTTCTACTTTCTGTCCTCATTTCAGAGATAGGACATGTAATCCTATTTACATCCTGTCTTTTAAGAAGTAAATAGCTATTTTGAAGATTTAAAATACTATGTAAATTTCTGAAATTAACATCATTATTATAAATGATAAATTCTACCTAAAAAAAAAAATCTCCCTTTATAAAGTGGCCCAAATTTGACTCACGTGTTTTGACTGTCCTTACCAACCCCTATCCTGACATAGATGACATACTTTTAAATCTAAATCTATTCCCATGATTCATAAAGTTGTCTTCAGACTAAATGATAAAATGTTATGTACATGTAGAAAATTCTTAAGTAGAACTGGCCACAGTATACTGAAGTAAAGGGAGGGTTGAAGGAAGGCAAATATATAATCCTGGTGTCTTTCTGAGAAAATCCATGTTTACTGAAAGGGATGTGTTATTGATAAAAGACTTTAAAGTTGAAGTAATCCACTCTTGTCCTCCTGAGCAGTATTTACATTTACACACAGAAATAGATCACAAGGACAAGCCCCTTGAGCAAATGGGATTTATGATATCAGACAAAAAGCTTTACTCTTCTCCCTCCACTGATACTAAATGGAACTCAGACAGGTTGTACTACTTTCTGTTGAATTTCAAAAGAAAAAAAAAAGCCCTCTGGTCATGTTAGTCCCACAGAAATGAATTTGAACTTCGTTTAAATTGCAGCTTCTTTCCTCCCACTACAACATATCCAAATCCTACAGCTGGGAAAAAGGGTCCTGGTTGTTTCTCTCTGTTCCGTGCCAACTTCCCCTGGCCTCTGTCTCCAACCCCACTTCAGCCCTCCCCCCACAGTTGGACAACGGTGCTTCTTTGTCCTCCAGAGTTGACACTTACAGGAAGGATGTTAACAGGCAGGAAATGTCATCCTTGCTTTCTCTGCAGAGTTATTTAAAACATACTCTCCTGGCCTTTCCATGGGTCTTTGGAGGTGCTCCCCTTCATTCGTGATCACTAACCTGCTGTGTCCTCGGCAGGGTAAATGCACTTCCTTTGACAGTCACACACAAGTTCTTCAAATTTTTACGGGAACCATGCACTTTTAGCCTCTCTGCTAAGGTCTCATTATTGCTCCATATAATCCAATCAGTCCAGATGTAAGACAGACCCAAACTAATGCCCGTTGACCCACCATTTACTCGGATGTTGTTCCTTTTCAAATGTAGCCCTTGCTGCCTTCCACCTCCTGGCAAGAGGTTCCACCCACAGCCTTGCCTTCTAGACCTTTTTAGCATGAGTCAGACACCAGTTCCTGTGTCATCTAAACTGCAGAGGACAAATATAAAGCACTTTGAGCAAACTTCTGAAAGTCATGCTCACTAGGCTTGAGGTCAGGCAAAAGAGCACCCCACACTGCCCTGGAATTGAAAAAGATGGTAGGCATCTGCCAGAGAGATGATAACACCTTCTATAACACTAATCTGATTAAAGCAGAAAGTCACAAGCAAAAGAAGTAGGCAAACAAGTCACTGGTACAAAACAGTCCATTACTACACCCAGTAAAAATGAAAATGTAATAGATAATAAATACCTCAATAATAGGTCACAGGAAAAATGCAGTTTATTTAATAAATGATATCAGTATCATAACTAGATCTTCATCTGGAAAGAAATAAAGTGTTAGCCCTCCCCAATGTCATGTTCAAAAATGAAAAGAGCAATGGATTAAAGATTTAATGTAAAAAATAAAAATATTTTTTAAAAATAGGAAAGTGTGAGGGTCAGGAAAAAAAACTCTTCAAAAAACCCCAAACAAAAAAAAAGCAAGGGGCACCTGGGTGGCTCAGTCAGTTAAGTGCCTGTCCCTTGATTTTGGCTCAGGTAGATCATGAGCTCCACACTCAATGGGGAGTCTGCTCGAAGATTCTCTCCCTCTGCCCCTACTGCCCCCCCTCCAAAATAAATAAATAAATCTTAAAAAAAAAAAGAAACTATAATGGAAAAAGTTTACAGCGTTGACTTCATAATAATACAAATTACACAAAGGCAAAACAATATCATAAGTAAGATAAAAAGAGAGAGAGAAAGAGATGGAGAAAAGGTTTGAAATATATAAAGAGGCAGAGGTTTTTATATCTCTAATGTGAAAAAAGGACTCTTAAAACTCAGTAAGAAAAGAAACAAACATGGGTACAATCTGGGATTCATAAAAGAGGAAATGCAAATGGACCAAAAAGTTTTTTAAAAACTTCTTGTAAAAGATGTCAGATCTCACTAGCAGCTAAGGAAATGCAACTCAAAACAACACAATACCCTCATTTTTTTTATATAACAAATTAACAAAATTTTTTAAAATTCATAACATTTAGTGGAATAGAGCATAAAAATGGCGAAGTTGTGAATTACAGTACACATTTTTTTCTGTGATGTCACTTTTGGAAATCTATAGAGGTGGATATATTTCTTTCTGAGGGGATAGAGGTCATGAATGATTTAGATTTATGTGCTGACCTAGATGAATGTTTATGGTATATAGTTAAATAAACATAGCAACAAGGTAAGTCACATATATAATGATGATCCTATCCATATGAATAAAAGTAGGTGGAACATATGTATATAACGTATATAATTATATATGTCATATATATTTTTATGTGTGTATGGAAAGAAATATAAATGATATACACCAAATTGACTTTTTATATTTTTGTGTCATTTGGGGGTTTTAAAAAATAACTTTCTCATTTTTTTTTTTTTAGAGAGAGAGAGAGCATGCATTACAATCAGTGGTGGAGGGGGAGAGAGAGAGAGGGAGAGAGAGAATCTTAAGCAGCTTCCACACTCAGCACAGACCCGTGCAGGGCTTGATCTCATGACTGCAAGATCATGACCTGAGTTGAAACCAAGAGTTGGATGCTTAACCAACTGACCACCCAGGTGCCTCTATCATTTTTGAACTTTGAAAGAAAACACCAATAAGTGTGTGTTGTGTGTGTGTATCGTACAGACAACTAATGCTCTAGGATTTCAAGGGAGAGAGAAAGGGGGATATGGAGAACATGGGGCTTGATCAGAATGAAAAGGATGGGTTTGGAGGAATTAGATAAACAAAGAGGGGTCTTTCAGACCATGGGCAAAGCAGGAGGAAAGAAGTATTATCTGGAATCACTTTGACTCACTTCAAATGCTCTAAACCACTTGTAACTACATACTTGAAAAAAGTCAAAATACATATCCATCTATTTGTGTGTGAACAAGCAATATTATTACTATTACATGATCTAGCATTACATAGAATTTTTGTCACTATCGGGAAATTATAGACAAGGTAATTAGAAAACCCAAAGAGTCTTATATTTCTTAGTATTAACTTTACCTTACATTTTTTTTCAAAGCAAAAAATAAGTGAATTGCAACTCACCACAACCCAAATAAATGAACTCCCTTTACCTTATCATTGACCATCCTCTTCATTCACTGCTGCTTCTATACTGTAAGATCATCAGATTTTTTAAAAATTACACATTGAGTCACCAATATGTATAAATCTCTGCACACATGTAACGTGAGTGATGCTTCTTGCCCTGCAGAGAACCAGTTATATAAATAAAGGGATCTTTGTTTATATAAGTTTTAATCCTCTGATAAAATTTCTTTGGCTCTGAGGGTTACCTAAAACAGGTTATAGAAAAGAGTAGTCACTTGGAGCCAGAGGCTCCTCCCTTGTTGTTTCTTCTTAACAGTTAACCCTTACGTGGCTGTGGCTCTGACCATAACATCCAGTTAAAACAGTAAAGAAAAACTCAGTGAGTGAGTAAGTAATTAGTTAATAAGTTTTTAACTTGCTAAGCCTTCAGTATTTTTCTTTTGTGCCTTAAAAAGTCTTTTGTAAATCCAAGAATTACTTACTGATTTACTCATTTACTAAACAAAATGCTAACATGTTAAGCATTAGTTCAATTTTCTGGGTGACTGGATAACCTAAGAAAAAAATGACACCGGGGCACCTGGGTGGCTCAGTCGGTTAAGTGGCTGCCTTTGGCTTGGGTCATGGTCCCAGGGTCCTGGGATCGAGTACCACATCGAACTCCTTGCTTGGCTGGGAGCCTGCTTCTCCCTCTGCCTGCCACTTCCCCTGCTTGTGTTCTCTCTCTCTGACAAATAAATAAATATTTAAAAACAAACAAACAAACAAACAAAGATGATACCGAAATAGGAATAAACTTGGAAGAAATAAACTTGGAACAGTGCTGTGGACAGGAACATTCATTTCTATAGGGTGCCACCAACATTTCTGAACAGTAGACTGAAGGGAGAAAACCAATGTTTACCAATTATTCCATTGGTAACTTGCTACCCAGATTAGGGGCTATGTCATGTGCTGAGGTGGTCATATTCAGGTAAAAAGGATGAAAGATGAAAGGATGGTTGGATTAACATGCTACACATG
Organism: Neomonachus schauinslandi; assembly: GCF_002201575.2. Lineage (NCBI taxonomy): Eukaryota > Metazoa > Chordata > Mammalia > Carnivora > Phocidae > Neomonachus > Neomonachus schauinslandi. The sequence continues at coordinate 84,457,724 of NC_058407.1, read as the reverse complement.
CTATGGAATGCTTACAAGAACCGGCTAAACCAGCTCCAGAACTACAAGTTGTGATCTTGAACAAGTTCATTATCCTCAGTTTTGACCTATGCTAAGGGGTGATTATGGCATCCACATCAAATAATGGCTGAGATGATCATTCTTTCATTAAACAAATATTTGCTGAGCGCCTATTCTATGCCAAATACTATCCCAGGTGTTAAGAAGTCTAGATCTCTATTTCATAGATCTTTGTTCTGACTGAAGGAAGATAATAAACAAGTCAACATAATAAGATTAAGAGGGAATATTTTCCCCTCACTAGGCTATTTATTTATTTATTTTAAGATTTTATTTATTTTTTTGACAGAGAGAGACATAGCGAGAGCAGGAACACAAGCAGGGAGAGTGGGAGAGGGAGAAGCAGGCTTCCCGCAGAGCAGGGAGCCCGATGTGGGACTCGATCCCAGGACCCCGGGATCATGACCTGAGCCGAAGGCTGACGCCTAATCACTGAGCCACCCAGGCGCCCTCACTAGGCCTATTTAATAAATATATTTTAAAAACTCTCAGGGGCTTGGACAGAGGCAGGATCAAGATGGGACTTATCATTGTTTTCAGAACTGAGATGTCTTTCCGAGACTAATCTACAAACTCTGTCTACACTTCAATTGCCTGTGTACTTTTAAGTTTGAAGCTGTTTAGAAATAAAGTAAGCTTTATCCTATCGGCCATGCAGAAGTTGTTTTAAGATAGCTGTGGGGATCTTTGGACATATTTTTTTCAATCCTCATTTTTAAAGTGAATAAGAAGTTCACCTTTTGCAGTGACTATGTTCTGTCTTGTCTGTAAGCACCCCCTCAATCACACACACACACACACACACACACACACACACACACACACACTAAAAGGGTAGCCTGTTTTCCTGACTCATATGCCTGCCTGCCTAGGACTTTTACTTGGCAACTTATAGGACCAGCATCTTCTACATGATACCGACCATGATGGATTTTCATCTGCAGGGAAGGGACTGGGATACTCCTTTAGTGAATAGCTTTTTTAGTGGACTCACTAGCCAAGTGCAGAGGAACTTATGCACAGGTCTTTGGGTGCAACACAGCATACGGTAAAATAGTACAAGAATCAAAGTAAATGTTGGAAGCAGAGGCAGGGTCGATAGTGACAGCTTAAAGGACTTTGTGTTTCATAGCTGCTGATGTAGATATTTATTCAAAGAAGAGGCATCCAAAAATAACTGAGAAGCTTCTTTTAAACTCCTTTTACTGTTTGCTTCCCTCAAGTCCTCACCTCATATTTGTAGCTCTGCACATAGTGTTCTTTGGCAATAATTCCACTGTAAAGATCCTATAGTCTGGATTGTAGGATTGTGTTTCTTCTCATATTCCAAGTTGTGGGAACCATTGAGGCATAACACATTAAAGCCTAAGTTCTGGCCTAAATACCATCTCACCACCCTGGCAAACATGCTGTATTGATGCCTGTTCCCCCACCATAAAATATACAGACTAACCATTGAATGGATAAGATTGAACAGGGTTCAGAAAACTATGCTTTGGGGCCAAATCTGGCCTGCCACTTACTTTTGTAATCAAAGTTTTATTGGAACACAGCCACACTCAACCATTCAAATTTTATCCCTGGCTGCTATCAATGAAAGCATTGAATAGTTGTGACAGTGATCTTATAGCCTGTGAAGCCTAAAATGTTTAATCTTTAGCCCTTTATAGAAACAAGTTTGCTGACCCCTAGTATAGAATAATGCTTCTGGTAGCAGCAAGGCCAGTGTGGAGTCATGTTAGCAGAAGTTCTGATAAAAATTGGGACTTAGAGTTATCCAGATACCAATGTGAAGTGTTGGAATGAATCCATGTGTGGCTAGTGACCCACTACCATCCTTGCCTCAAATAATCTTTGAGATCGTTGTTATATCACTGAGTTGTAAGGTTCAGAAGCTTCCTTCCGAGTCTGCACATCCTGCTATCTCTCTCTGAACTTCAAACACATTATATGTGTTCTCTTCACTCCATTGCACACATTCCTTCCCCTCTGTGAGCACTGGTTATTCAGGGAGCTCCCTCATAACTTTTTAAAATCTATTTAAATAGTATTTATTTATTTTTTCAAGTTTTATTTAAATTCCAGTTAGTTAATCTACAGTGTAACTTTAGTTTCAGGTGTACAATTTAGTGATTCAACACTTACATAACACCCACTGCTCATCACAAATGCACTCCTTACTTCCCATCACTTATTTAACCCATCCCCCTACCCACCTCCCCTCTGGTAACCATCAGTTTGTTCTCTCTAGTTAAAAGTCTGTTTTTTGGTTTGCCTCTCTCTTTTCCTCCCCTGTGATTGTTTTGTTTCTTAAATTCCACATATGTGTGAAATCACATGATATTTGTCTTTCTCTCACTGACCTACTTCACTTACCCATTAGCTCCATCTGCATCATTGCAATGACAAGACTTCAATCTTCTTTATGACTGAGTAATATTCTATTATATGTATATACCACATCTTCTTTATCCATTCATGGCCATAGCAACTTCTTACTAGATATGTCTCCTGGGGTAAGGGAAACAAAGGCAAAAAAAAAAAAACAAAAAACAAAAAAACCCCACAAAAAACTATTGGGACTTCATCAAAATAAAGAGTTTCTGTACAGTAAAGGAAACAATCAATAAAACTGAAAGGTTTTAGAAATGGGAGAAGATATTTGCAAATGACTTCTCTGATAAAAGGTTAGTACCAAAAATATTTTAAAAACTTATACAGTTCAACACCCAAAAACCAAATAATCCAATTTAAAAATGGGCAGAAGACATGAATAGACATTTTTCTGAAGAAGACATACACATGGCCAACAGACACATGAAAAGATGCTCAACATCACTCATCATCAGGGAAATACAAATCAAAACCACAATGAGATATCACCTCACACCAGTCAGAATGGCTAAAATCAACAACACAAGAAACAACAGGTGTTGGCAAGGATGTGGAGAAAGGGGAACTCTCTTGCACTGTTGGTGGGAATGCAAACTGGTGCAGCCACTCTGGAAAACAGTATGGAGGTTCCTCAAACCGTTAAAAATAGAACTACCTTATGATCCAGGAATTTCACTGTTATGTATTTACCCAAAGAATAAAAAAAAACTAATTAAAAGGGATACATGCATCCCTCATAATTTTTTTTTCTGTGCTCTGTTTTTAAAAAGTGGAAAGTAACTCAGGAAATCATTCATTTATACAAAAAATATATTTTATGGGACCTCAGGAACACAGAATTACTTTAATCACACCTCTTGGTTTACTTGTTCCCATCTTTGTCCATGCATGGGTGCTTTTATTTGCAAAACCTAAGATCTTATCAATAAACTGCATCTAACTGTCTGATTTTCCCCACCAACCCATCTCATGTCTCACCCAGTTCAAGGTAACCACCCACTTGAACCTTGTGTTCATCGTGAATCTTTCATCCATCATTCCTTTGTTTTCATTTTTATGTATTGCATTTGCATATGCATATGCATTTATGTATATTCCTAAAGAGAGAGTATGTGTGTGTGTGTGCACATCCATGCATGCATGCATATGTTTAATTGTTTTAAACTTTATAAAGAAAGTTTCAGGCTGTGTATAATTTGAGGGGACCCATTTTTTTCACCTATTGCTATGATTTATTCATTTCGTTGGATATAATATCGTTATAGTTAATTCGTTTTTATTGCCAAATAAAACTCCATTGGGTGGATGTACCACAGTTAAGTCATCTACTTTCCCATTAAGAACATGTGGGTTTGTGAGATCATGGAAAATATATATTGGTCTCTGCTCCCTGTCCCTGACACAGGGCTCCCAAAACCCTTGTAATTTCCTAAGTGATAAGAAAACTAAGAGTATCTTGTTCTAATATTTGTTTTTGACCCCAACCCTGATACAGGGTTCCTGGATATTCTATTGAGGTATCTCTGGGTGAGCTCCTGGGATGGCTCCTAGTCAAATTTTTCAGTTTTTAAAAATGTATTGCCAATGCCTATTTGTGACAAGAAAACCCTGTCCAAAATATTTTTTATTTAAATTCAATTAATTAACATATTATTAGTTTCAGAGGTAGAGTTCAGTGATTCATCAGCTGCCTATAACATGCAGTGCTCATTATATCACATGCCCTCCTTAATGCCCATCACCCAGTTACCCCAACCCCCCCAAACTCCCCTCTAACAACCCTCAGTTTGTTTCCTATGATTAAGAGTCTCAGGGCGCCTGGGTGGCTCAGTCGTTAAGCGTCTGCCTTCGGCTCAGGTCATGATCCCAGGGTCCTGGGATCGAGCCCCGCATCGGGCTCCCTGCTCATGGGAAGCCTGCTTCTCCCTCTCCTGCTCCCCCTGCTTGTGTTCCCTCTCTCGCTGTGTCTCTCTCTGTCAAATAAATAAAATCTTAAAAATAAAAAGAAACAAAACAGAGGATCATAAGGGAAGGGAAGGAAAAAATAAAATAAGATGAAATCAGAGCAGGAGACAAACCATAAGAGACTCTAAAAAAAAAAAAGATTTTATTTATTTATTTGACAGAGAGAGAGAGAGTACAAGCAAGGGGAGGAATAGAGGGAGAGGGAGAGGCAGACTCCCCGCTGAGCAAGGAGCCTGATGCGGGACTTGACCTGAGCCAAAGGCGGACGCTTAACCAACTGGGCCATTCAGGCAACCCTGTTTTGTTTCTTAAATTCCACATATGAGTGAAAGCATATGATAATTGTCTTTCTCTGATTGACTTATTTCACTTAACATAATACCCTCTAGTTCCATCCACATCATTGCAAATGGTAAGATTTTATTTTTTGCTGACTGAGTAATATTCCTTCATATATATATACCACTTCTTCTTTATACATTTATCTGTCAGTGGACATCTGGGCTCTTCCTGTAGTTTTGCTATTGTGGACATTGCTGCTGTAAACACTGGGGTGCAGGTACCCCTTCAGATCACTATTTTTGTAACCTTTGGGTAAATACCCAGTAGTGAAACTGCTGGGTCCTAGGGTAACTCTACTTTCAACCTTTTGAGGAACCTCCATACTGTTTCCAGAGTGGCTGTACCAGCTTGTCCCAACAGTGTAAGAGGGTTCTCCTTTCTCCACATCCTCGCCAACATTTATTGTTTCCTGTCTTGTTAATTTTAGCCATTCTGCCTGGCGTGAGGTGGTATCTCATTGTGGTTTTGATTTCTATTTCCTTGGTGCCAAGTGATGTTGAGCATTTTTCATGTGTCCGTTGGCCATTTGTATGTTTTCTTTACAGAGATGTCTGTTTATGTCTTCTGCCTATTTCTTGACTGGATTAATTGTTTTTTGGGTGTTGAGTTTGAGAAGTTCTTTATAGATTTTGGATACTAGCCCTTTATCTGATAAGATATTTGCAAATATCTTCTCCCATTCTGTCCATTGTCTTTTGGTTTTGTTGACCAAAAAGCATTTTATCTTGAGTCCCAATAGTTCATTTTTGCTTTGTTTCTCTTGCCTTAGGAGATGTGTCTATCAAGAAGTTGCTGCGGCTGAGGTCAAAGAGGTTGCTGCCTGTGTTCTTCTCTAGGATTTTGATGGACTCCTGTCTCACATTTAGGTCTTTCATCCATCTTGAGTTTATTTTTGTGTATGGTGTAAGAAAATGGTCTAGTTCCATCCTTCTATATATGGCTGTCCAATTTTCCCAACATCATTTGTTGAAGAGACTGTCTTTTTTACATTGGATATTCTTTCCTGCTTTGACAAAGAATAGTTGTCCATAGAGTTGAGGGTCCATTTCTGGGCTCTCTATTCTGTTCCATTGATCTGTGTCAGTTTTTGTGCCAGTACAATACTGTCTTGATGATTACAATTTTGTAATACAGCTTGAAGTCTGGCATTTAATGCCCCCAGTTTTGGTTTTCTTTTTCAACATTCCTCTGGCTATTCAGGATCTTTTCTGGTTCTATACATATTTTAAGATTATTGTTCCAAGCTCTGTGAAAAATGATGATGCTATTTTGATAGGGATTGCATTCAATGTGTAGATGGCTCTACATATTTTAACAATATTTATTCTTCCAATCCATGAGTATGGAATGTTTTCCATCTCTTTGTGTCTTTCTCAGTTTCTTTCCTAAGTGTTCTGTAGTTTTCAGAGTGCATATCCTTTACCTCTTTGGTTAGGTTTATTTCTAGGTATCTTAGGCTAGCTTTGGTGCAGTTATAAATGGGATCGATTCCTTAATTTCTCTTTCTTCTGTCTCATTGTTAGTGAATAGAAATGTAACTGATTTCTGCACATTGATTTTATCTCCTGCCACTTTGCTGAATTCCTGTATGAGTTCTAGCAAATTTTGGGTGGAGTCCTTAGGGTTTTCCACATAGAGTATCATGTCATCTGTGAAGAGTGAGAGTTTGATTTCTTCTTTGTCAATTTGGATGCTTTTTGTTTCTTTTTGTTGTCTGATTGCTGAGGCTAGGCCTTCAGGTACTATGTTGAACAACAGTGGTGAGAGTGGGCATCCCTGTCGTGTTCCTTACCTTAGGGGAAAAGCTCTCAGGGTTTCCCCATTGAGAATGATATTTGCTGTGGGCTTTTCACATATGGCTTTTAAGAAATTGAGGTATGTTTCTCCTATCCCTACACTGCGGAGAGTTTTAGTCAAGAAAGGATGCTATATTTTGTCAAATGCTTTTTCTCCATCAATTGAGAGGATCATATGGTTCTTGTCCTTTCTTTTATTAATGTAGTGTATCACAGTGATTGATTTGCAGATGTTGAACCACCCTTGCAGTCCAGGAATAAATCCCACTTGGTCATGGTGAATAATCATTTTAATGTACTGTTGGATCCAATTGGAGATCTTGGTGAGAATTTTTGCATCCATTTCATCAGGGATATTGGTCTGTAATTCTCCTTTTTGATGGGGTCTTTGTCTGGTTTTGGGATCAAGGTAATGCTGGCCTCATAGAAAGAGTTTGGAAGTTTTCCTTCCATTTCTATTTTTTGAAACAACTTCAAAAGAATAAGAATTAATTATTCTTTAAATGTTTGGTAGAATTCCACAGGGAGGTCATTTGGTCCTGGGCTCTTGTTTGTTGTGATATTTTTGATTACTGCTTCAGTTTCTTTGCTGGTTATGGGTCTGTTCAGATTTTCTATTTCTTCCTGTTTCAGTTTTGGTAGTTTATATGTTTCTAGGAATGCATCCGTTTCTTCCAGATTGCCTAATTTGTTGGCATATAGTTGCTCATGTTATAATTGTTTGTATTTCTATGGTGTTGGTTCTGATCTCTCCTCTTTCCTTCATAATTTCATTTATTTGGGTCCTTTCTTTTTTCTTTTTTATAAGTCTGGCTAGGAGTGTATTGATCTTACTAATTCTTTCAGAGAACCATCTCCTAGTTTCATTGTTCTACTGTTCATTTGGTTTCTGTGTCATTGATTTCTTCCCTGATCTTTATTATTTCTCTTCTCCTGCCAGATTTAGGCTCTATTTGCTGTTCTTTCTCCAGCTCCTGTAGGTGTAAGTTTAGCTTGTGTATTTGAGACCTTTCTTGTTTCTTGAGAAAGACTTGTATTGCTATACACTTCACTTTAATGACTGCCTTTGCTGCATCCCAAAGGTTTTGTAGAGTAGTGTTTTCATGGATTTTTAAAAATTTTTCTTTAATTTCCTGGTTGACTCATTCATTCTTTACTAGAATGCTCTTTAACCTCCAAGTGTTTGTGTTCCTTCCAAATTTTCTTTTGTGATTGAGTTCAAGTTTTAAAGTACTGTGGTCTGAAAATATGCATAGTATGATCTTAATCTTTTTGTGCCAGTTGAGATCTGATTTGTGACCCAGAACATGATCTATTCTGAAGAATGTTCCATGTTCACTCAAAAAGAATGTGTATTCTGTTGGTTTAGGATGAAATACTCCGAATGTATCTGTGAAGTCCATTTGATCTAGTGTGTCATTCACAGTCCTTGTTTCCTTGTAATCTTCTGCTTAGATGATCTGTGCATTGCTGTGAGTGGGGTATTAAAGTCCCCTACTATTATTGTATTATTATCAATGTGTTTCTTTAATTTTGTTATTAATTGGCTTATATAATTGGCTGCTCCCAAGTTAGGGGCATAAATATTTACAATTGTTAGATCTTCTTGTTGGATAAACTCTTTAATTATGATATAGTGTCCCTCTTCATCTCTTATTACAGTCTTTGGTTTAAAATCTTATTGGTCTGATATAATGATTGCTACCCAGGTTTCTTTCGATGTCCATTAGCATGACATGATTCTCCACCCCCTCACTTTCAATCTGGAAATGTCTTTGGGTCTAAAATGAGTCTCTTGTTGATAAGTTATTGATGGGTCTTTTTTTTTTTTTATCCAATCTGATACCCTGTGTCTTTTAATTGGATAAGTTAGCCCATTTATATTCAGAGTAATTATTGAAAGACATGAATTCAGTGCCATTGTATTACTTGTATATTCTGTTTCTGTATATTATCTCTGTTCCTTTCTGGTCATTGTTACTTTTAGGCTCTGTCTTCACTTAAAGGATCCCCTTTAATATTTCTTGCAGGGTTGGTTTAGTGATCACAAATTCTTTAAGTTTCTTTTTGTCCTGGAAGCTTTTTATCACTTCTTCTATTTTGAATGACATCCTAGCTGGATAAAATATTCTTGGCTGCATATTTTTCTCATTTAGCACCTTGACTATATCATGACAGTCCTTTCTAGCCTGCCAGGTTTCTGTGGACAGGTCTGCTGCCAGCCTTATTTCTACCTTTGTATGTTAAGGACCTCTTGTTCTGAGCTGCTGCTGCTTTCAGGATTTTCTCTTTATCTCCAAAATTTGTGAGCTTCACTATTATATGTCAGGGTGTTGACCTATTTTTATTGATTTCAAGGGGTCTTCTCTGTGCCTCCTGGACTTGAATGCCTATTTCCTTCCCCAGATTAGGGAAGTTCTCAGCTATAATTCGTTCAAATAAACCTGGCTTTCTCTCTCTCCCTCTCTCTCTCTCTTTCCTCTTCCCCTGGGACCCTAATTATTCTAATATTGTTTCACTTTATGGTATCACTGATCTCTTGAATCCTCCCCTCATGATCCAGTAGTTGTTTATCTCTCTTTTTTTCAGCTTCCTTATTCTCCATCATTTTGTCTTCTATATCACTGTCTCTCTCTTCTGCCTCTTACTTCTAGCAGTAAGAGCCTCCATTTTTTTATTGCATCTCAGTAATACTCTTTTCCATTTCAAACTGATTAGATTTTAGTTCTTTTCTTTCTCTGGTAAGGGATTCTCTAGAGTCTTCTATGCTTTTCTCAAACCCAGCTAGTAATTTTATAATCGTTTTTTTTTTTATTCCAACATCTTACTTATATCCATATTGATTAAATCTCTGGCAGTAAGTACTGCTTCTTATTCTCTTTTTTGTGGTGAGTTCTCCCATCTTGTCATTATGTCCAGAAAAGAATAGATGAAAGAGAAAAAATACAAAAATAGCAACAATGACACCAGAAAGATATACACTAAACAAATCAGAAAAGAACAGAAACAAAAAAAAAAAAAGAGAGAGAGGAAAAAATACTGAGAATAAAGTCAAACAGAAGGTGAACAGAACAATAAACTAGATCCAGCTCTGTTTGTTAGAAGAAACTAGATCCCAAAATAGGAAAGAAAGAAAAACTTATATATATATTTATACAAAAATAAAATTGACTATAATGAATGGAAACCAAAAATGAAAAATATATATATGATGTAAGTATAAAAATAAAAATTAAAAAAGACTTAAAAAAAGAATTGATAGAATAAGAAAATAGCTGGAAAGGAAAAAAAATTGAAACTGAAAGACAAAAGAATCATAAGAAAAAACCACAAATGCTATATACTATTTTCCCCTAGCACTGGAGTCTTGCAGTTCTCTATGATCGGTAAACTTGGTGTTAGCTGGATGTTCCTGCTGGTCTTCTGGGGTAGGGGCTTGTAGCTCTGATTCTCAGGTGTCTTTGCCCTGGTTGGAACTGCACCACCTTTTCCAGGGGGCCAGGCTAAGTAAGTGGTTCCAGATTGCTCTCTTTGGTTTTTGTTCCCTGAAGGATTTCAGCACTGATTTGAGGGACATAAATGTCAGTGCCTCGATCTTTAGCCCCAGAGCTGAAAGTTCAAACCCCTCACTCTTCAGTGCACCCTCCCAGAAAAGCAGTCAATCGCTCATCTCCCTGGTTTCCCTTTGAACTCTATGTTCACCCAGCTGTGACCAAGTATTTTTATCTCAGGCATGCAACCCTGCTTCAAGTTGCCACACTTTACAGACTACTGTGGTGCCCACCCATGCTGCTCTTCCTGGGGCAGGGAAGAGGGTCTCGCCATGCTTCTGCCTCTTGCTGGGCCCCTGCTTGGAGAGTGGTTACCCAACCATGCAGCAGTTCACAGTTTATGGCAACACCGAACAAAAAGATGGCACCTGGGCTCACTGCATTGTCTCTGCTCCAATGCCTGGGATCTCTGCTGCACTCAAGCACCCCTGTTCTTTTTGTGATCCTGGGGATCCTGAGACCATGCTGTCGCACCTGGGATTCCACCTCTCTTCACTACCTGAGCCTTCCAGGCAGGGATGTTCCCCACCACAGCAGACTTCTAAAAGTTCTGATTTTGTGCTCCACTGATATATCACTTTCCAGTAGCTGGCTTACAGAGGCTCCCTCCCCCACAGTTTATCTTCTAATGTATCACCTTGGTTTCACATCTCCACACCTCCTACCTTGCAAAAAGTAGTCACTCTTCTATTTGTAGAATTGTAGCAATTCTTTTCTCAGATCTAAGGTTGATTTTGTAGGTGTTCAGAATGATTTGATAATTATCTAGCTGAATTCCAGGAACCAGACGAAATTAGGGTTCCCTACTCCTCAGCCATCCTAACTCCAAGTTCCCAAAAATATATTTTTTAAAAAACTAAATTTTTTCAAATGATCCTTTAAAATTTTGTTTTTGATATGTAGATCTTTAATATATCTAGAGTTGATTTTTCTGTATGATATGAGATAGTAATCCAATATATTTATTGGACAATTTCTCATTTCCCCATTGATTTCTCATGACATCACAGTCATATGCCAAAATTCCAAACACATTTGGATCTCTTTCTAGGCTCTCATTTTATTCTATTTGTCAATTTATTTCTGCACTATTACCATACTGTGTTTATTACCATGTCTTTATAATAATTATTAGAATAATAAACTAAGTCTTATTCCTCACAGACTTTCCTTAGAAGCACCCTGCTTGTGACCTTTTACTTGGCCATATAAAATCAGAATAATCATCAAGTTTCATATCTATGAATTGTATTAAATCTATGGATCAATTTTGCGGAGAAATTCCATCAGTATGATATTTAGCCCTATCTATGATCATTGTATATCTATCTGGAATTTTAAAAATATTTCTAAATAAAGTTTCATAATTATTCTTATAAATATAACAAATACATTTTGTTAAATTTAATCATTTCATAGATAATTTTATAAGTTTAAGGTCCTTTTCCTTCTATTCCTAAGTTATTTGAAATATTTACCATGATTACCTGTTGGATTTTTTCAACCATTAATCAAATGATAATATGTTTTTCTCTCTTAATCTGTTAATGAGTTACATTTATGAATTTGTTTTGTTAGTTTTCTAAGAGAACCAACTTTGGACTTTCTCACTCTTTAAGAAGTAAGAGTTAATTTATCTAAAACTAATTCTCTGTAGCCTAGGCCCTGCAAAGCTCCACTGGAAACCAGCCACTTTTTAGTCCTTAGGCAATCATTCTTGGTAGAGTTTTAAGGTGAAGACTCAGACCGCAAGTTCTGTGAGGTTTGGATCTCAGCCCTTGAGGGCTGGTCCTTTCCCATTAATGAATGCCATAGCAAAGGATTAGGGATAAAGACCAAGATTCTACCATGTTACAGTGCTTTGACTTGTACTCTTGGACTTCAGTCCTTGAATGTGCCAGGAAAAATGTCTATGACTTATTTAAGATAAGTAAGTCATACTTATCGTCAGTACTATAGATACTTAGTTTATTGATTGTGATGCTTTCTTCTTTTCTAATGTGAGTCCTTGAAGTTATAAATTTATCTTGAAGTTCCACATATTTTGATAAATAGTATTTTCTTACCATTCAGTTCTAACCCATTTTTAATTTTTGTTATGGTTTTTTCTAACCTATGACTTATTTGGTAGCATTTTTTTAAATTTCCAAACGTAGGGATTTTGTATTTATATTTTGTTGTTAACCTCTAACTTCTAATTCACTCTAGCTTGTTAATAGTATTGTTCAGATATTTTAAATCTTTCTAACATTCTATATGTTTGACTTATCAATAATCAGAAGAGTGTACTGACTTTCAGTACTTTTAAAGTTAATTTGTATGTCAGGCCCCACAAAATGGAGGTCACCTCAGTGACCTGGCCAATATCACAAATGTAAACCTAAATCAGCCTTCACTCACAGAAAACACCTCTCAAAGAATCCTAAAATACACCAATTCCTCCAACTTAGCTTTAGTAGGTTACCTTACCCTAGAAAATAGAACCTGCTACCCTAAATTCCCAGCCAATCATGCCCTGTTTCCAAGTTGCCCCTTCTAAAGTTCTACAAAACTCCCTCTTACTCCAAATCCCTTGGGAACAGTGTTCCACTGCTTGTGAGGCACTGTAATCCCTCAACCCATGAATTGCTTTTCCTTGAATAAAGGGCATCTCTTGTCACTAAATTGTTTTAGTTTTATCATTTGACAGTACAATAGTGGATATATCAATGTCTCTAATGTCTATTAATTGTGATTCATGTTATTTTAAGGTTTAAAATTTCTACATTTTCCAAATGTATTGAAATCTTTATCATTATGTGATGATTTATTCTATTCTTTTTTTGAGGTGGGGGACAGAGGGAAAGGGAGAGAGAGAATCTTAAGCAGGCTCTGTGCCCAGTGAGGAGCCCAACACAGGGCTTGATCTCGTAGCTCTGAGATCATGATCTAAGTGGAAATCAAGAGTCAGACACAGCCAACTGAGCCACCCAGGCACCCAATTCTATTCTTAATAGTTATTTTTTGTCTTGAAGTTTGTTTTATCTGATATAAATAACTATACCAACTTCATCTTGGCTAACATTTGCCTGATAAAATTTTTTTCATATTTTTACTTTTGATCTTTGCCTGTCCTTATATTTGGTGTTTCTTTTGTGAAGACTGTACATTTAGATTATTTGCCCTATTGATCAATCTGTATCTTTTAACTGGTGAGTTCAGTCTAAGTGTAGTTCTTTTAATTACTTAGACCTGCTACTACCTAATATACTTCACCTAATATACTTGGACCTGCTTCTACCATCTTCATTCATTATTTCAGTTTGTCTCCCTTTTACTAAGTTTCTTATTAATTCAGTTCAGCTGGATCAGGGGAAATGAATGGCTCAAGGAGGGAAAATTCTAAGGAAAAAACAAAAACCAGTACATTACTAATGTCTTTGAAACTATTGAGCTGGAATATTAAGTGTTTGTACTTAGTGATTTAGAATATTAAGTGTTTGAACTTACTGATCTAGAATGTTAACTTCATGAAGGCAGTAAGTAGCACATATTAGGTACTTAATATGTTAATTTTGTATATTCCTGTCATATCTTCATTGTTTGGACAGTTTGGGAAGAAAGTAGAAATAGGAACAAAGAAAACTAAGCAAATAAAAAAGCAAGGCAACTATGAACTCCAGGAAAAACAGAAAGGTTGTACAAGACAAGAAGTGTAATCATAGTGTAATAGCAGCTTTGAATATTTATACAGTCATAACTATATAAACGTTGAATACATATTTAACCAAAATTATAATTGACTATTGGCATGAGCCAAGCTACTCATGCTGTTTGACAAGGTCCAAGTATGGGGGATGATCCTGAAAAACAGGAGACTCCACAGCTGGCTCCTGCTACTCTCTTTCATTTTGTTTATGGCAATCTTTGTAATTGTGGGAATATTTTTCGGGTTTCATGATAAAGTGACTACTCATCTTAGTTATGCCTATCTAAGCAATCATAATGAAACTAATTCCACAAGGCCCCCCAGGTGCCTCAGAAGCAGCAAGATTCTAAGAAAGGAACAGCTCAAGCTGTTCCACAGTTCACTATATTTCCTGCGCTATAGAACAAAATAACAAGACGGTCACGCTCTGTCTAGCACCTTTCTCTTTGCCTATTGTTTTTTAGTTTTAGCGCAAGTCAATAAGCGGAAATCAATAAAGGTCATGTTAATCATTACAAAGGAAAAATGAAAGAAGGCTATGTCTGTAATCCAGAAAATGATCTAAGATTATCTCGATAAATTGTAAAAAAAAAACATAATCACATGTTACGAAAGTATGGAAAAACAAAAAAATCCTAACATATAACTAAAGTTCCTCCGAGACTGTCAGGAGGAGATGCTTGCAACCTGATCCTGTATCTGTGGCTCCTCATTCGCAGACGCCGTCCTTTCCTACGAGAGACCCACCCCGGCTGGAGCTGGACTCCGGCAGACTATATTGGGATGCTATCAAAAGGAGTATTGTATGGGTAGTTGTATGTATAATGGATTATTTGAGAGTTACGTCTTCCACAGGAAGAAATAGATAAAAAGCATAAAGCCAGTTACTTAGATTAAAAAAGTGATGCCAGAAAAAAAAACAAAAAATAAAAAATACTGAACATAGTTTTCTTTGATGATGGGTTATTTGGAAATGGGGAAAAGTGACAAATACTATTATTTTTGTTGCAAGTTTTTAAAAAATTATTGACATCTATACATGCATAATTTTGATACTTATAAAAACAATTCATTAAAATAATTTATTAAAACAAGTCATTAAAAAATTTAAACAAAATATAAAAAATAAAAACTATATGAACTGGTATACTTACTTAATGACCTAAACTATGTGTAAAGATGGGAATTGGTGCATATCAAAGAGAAGTTAAATCATGCTAAATTTCCTGAATCATTTGGGAGGATAATGGAAGCATACACATTTTAGAAAAGTACAATGCACATATGTATTGAAATTTAAGGATAATCAACAAACTTATAGAATAGAATGTTGAGCTTTGCTTCTAGCCTTATGTCAGATAAGAGTGCTGAGAGACTTTCTCACTACACAATATCTTCTCCAGAACACCTCCAGCTTCTGGAAAGAAAACATTTTTTTTCAACATGGCATGGGTCCCCACAGAAATAGGGGAGGTCTATAAGAATGGCAAAACTTTATGACCCCACTCCCACTCCCACCCTGCACCTAGGTTGCTCTAAGGATGAAGACAAGAGCAATACTAGTATTGGGATGTTACACCTTAGTCCAAAAGCAACAGAAGGAAGCTAAATATGAGTCTCCTTCATTGAGCCAAAATTTTAGATGAAGGTTCCAAGTCAGTGGTGCCCCCGGGTGCCAACTGAAGGAGGAAATCCTACCTGGAGAAAAAAATGTATCTCAATTTAGTTTTATGATTAAGATAAAATAATTAGCTATACAAACAATGGGAAGGCGGATCTCTTTGAGTGAGAATCAGAAGAAATAACAAACAGAAGCAGACAACTGAGAACGGCAGATACTGGAAATTTCAGGCACAGAATATAGAATGGTTATTTTATAAAGATTTAAAGAGGTAAGGGAGTTTCCACTTAAAACAGAGCATTTAACTATTGAGACATGCAACAACCTGGATGATTCTCCAGAGAATTATGCTGAGTGAAAAAAGCCAACCCTAAAAGTTTACTTATTGTCTTAATCCATTTATAGAACATTCTTTAAATAATGAAATTATAGAAGTAGAGAACAGATTAATGGTTAACCAGGGATTAAGGAGTAGATGAGGGTGGTAGAGAAGGAGAATGTGGCTGTAAAAAGGAAGCATGAGTGATCCTTGTGGTGATGGAATGTTCTAAATGGTTGTGATACTGTACTGTCTTTTCAAAATATTACCTTTGGGGGAAACTGAGTAAAGGGTACATGGATCTTTCTGTAGTGTATCTTCCACTATCTCAATATAAAATGCATAATTTTTAAAAGTATGAAACTGTTACATGAAATTCAAATTTCATTGTTCATAAATAAAGTTGTATGGGAAAATAGTCATGCTAATTTGTTTACTTATTGTCTATGGCTACTTTCATACTTCAGTGACAGAGTTGAGTAGTTATGAGAGAGACCATATGTTCTGCAAAGCCAAAATATTTATTATCTGGCCCTTTACAAGGAAAGTTTGCTGAACTTTGATCTAGATAAATCAGATCAACCTGCACACTGAAGTAAATTTATGTATATATATATGCTGACCAAAATCTAGCAGAAGATGAAATGTGATATAATTCTAGCATTCAATCATTCAGTGCTGCTTTTGTCTGAAGGCATTTGTTTTTGATCTCAGATAAATAATTGCAAAACTGATCAGTTTCTATAGAATGTGGGTGCAAGAGCCTGACTGGAGCAGATTTAAGAGAAAAGCAGAAAAGAAGTAGTATTTCTGTAAAGAGGTCACAAATGATTAGGGTGAACTTATGTCCAGTCTTGCCCAGATCAGTTCTGACTTATGTTTATTGTCTTTGCATCATAATTTATTGTGTTTGCATCATCATTAATACCTACCCTCTTATCATTAAAAGTCAAGTTTTTTTTTGTTTTTTTGTTTTTTTTTAAAGATTTTATTTATTTATTTGAGACAGAGAGAATGAGAGACAGAGAGCATGAGAGGGAGGAGGGTCAGAGGGAGAAGCAGACTCCCTGCCGAGCAGGGAGCCCGATGCGGGACTCGATCCCGGGACTCCAGGATCATGACCTGAGCCGAAGGCAGTCGCTTAACCAACTGAGCCACCCAGGCGCCCCAAAAGTCAAGTTTTAATGATAACATATGGTTAACCTACCAACGACCTTCCATCACGAAATCTAATGGACATCTTTCAGTCTTCTCTTATTTGACTTATCAGGGGCATTTGACAAGTCTAACATTCCTTTCTCCTGTAAACTCTCTTCATTTGGCTTCCAGGACACCACATTTCTTGGTTTTCCTCCTAACTTATAGGTGATTTATTTCTGTCTCCTCTGATGGACCCCCTTCTTCTGCATGATCTTCTAACACTGGAATACCTCATGGCTCAGTCTTTGGTTGTCTTCTCTATTTCATCTATATTTACTTCCTCAGTTAGCTCATCTAGTTTAATGGCTTATAAATACTCCCTACAGGCTGACCATTCCCAAACAGCCTGGATATTACTAACAAACTTCTGAAATAATAGACATATCAAACTTAACATATACAAAACAGAATAAATTTTCCCCTTCTGCCTTCTCTCAAAAAAAAAAAAAAAAGACCCTTTTCCACCTTCAGGTTTCCCCACCTCAGTGGATGGCATACCATCCCATCATCCTTCTGGCTACTTAAGTAAAAAACTCTGGAGCAATATTTGTTTCTCTTTATCTTCCTACATTTCTCTCCCAGAATTCAATGCTGATTTTTCCCAGAGTACATTTTTTCTGACCCAGGATAAACAATTGCAAAATGGATTAAATTTTGTGGATTATGGGCCAAAGTTTGACTGGAGAGGAAAGAAGAGAAGAAATTGTTCTGCAAATGGTGAGGAGGGGAAGCTCTTTCAAGGTCACTAATGACTAATGATTTTATGTCCAGTTTTGTCCAGGACAGTTCTGGTTTATGTCTCTTGTCTTGGCAGAATTCTTAATGGCATCCCTTTTCAGTTTTAGAAATGTCTAGTATACATGATAAAAAGTATATAGTCAACCTCCCCAAGTCCTGTTGATTCTTTCTTCAAAATATATTCAGAATCCAAATACTTCTTCCTGATACAAGCCACCATCTTCTCTTACCTGCTGCGTTTTTTTCTCTTTGCTTTTGACCTTGCCTTCAGAGCATGTCACACATGTTCAAAACCCTGCAATGATTCCTCATTTCATTAAATAAGTGGCAAAATTCTCACATGGTCTACAAAGCTCTACTTAATCTGTCTACCTCTTCCCTGATCCTTTCTCACCTCATATTTTACTCTTTCCCCCTCAGGGCTCTGTTCTACCCAGATTGGCCTCCTGGCAATGCCTTGTTCATGCCAGATATGTTCCCATTTAGAGGCCTTTACACTTATTGCCCACCACATTGTCCTTGCCCCACCACTTATAATGCTCTTCTCTCAGACATCTGCATGGCTTTTTCATTGCCTTCATGTCTTAGCTCAAACGTCACCTTTTCAATGAGACCTCCGTTGTGACTTTGATGAAAATTGTAACAGCACACCTCCACACATATTACTGATCCCACTTTTCTTGTTCTAATTGTTTTCCATACATTTAGCACTTTTAAACATACAATCCTGTATATTTTATTTATTTTATTGTCTGTCTTCCCCTGGTAGGGCAGAAATTTTTGTTTGTTTTATTCACAGATATATTCCAAGTGCCCAGAATAATGTCTGGCTCATAGCAGATGTTCAGTAAATGTTTCTTGAATGAATAAGTCAGTGAAAATGTGATGATTTTTAATCTTTTAAATAACATTAGAATGATTGTGTTGATAACCCAAATGTTCACTTATTAATTGATTTTATGTTCTTCATTACAAAAGTAAAAATTATTGACTTTATTGAGCATATTTGCCTAATTTTGATTAATACAAACTTTTATGAAACTGAAGGAATATATTTAGACTTAGAAATTTACTACATGAAAATAAGTAGAATCCATGATGATTGGGAGGAAAACAAAGCCATTGCCTTAGAAACAGTTGTATTTAAGTTAACTACTTGATATCTCAGTCAGATCTAGACATAATTATAAATATGCAGGGGTACCTGAGTGGCTCAGTTGATTAAGCATCCGACTCTTGGTTTTGGCCCAGGTCATGATCTCATGGGATTGAGCCCCCTGTCCCACACCATGCTCAGTGGGGAAGCTGCTTGGAGATTCTCTCCCTCTGCCCCCCCCAACTCATTCTCTCTCTCTCTATGTATATAATAAATAAATAAACCTTAAAATATATATAGATATGCAGATATAGATCTAGATGTGAACATCCATAGAGATATGTACATTATTAATTATAAGTTAGTCTTCACAGTGGCTAAGCAACCTCAATATAGGAAGAGTAGGAAATTGAAATCTGTGTCTAATAAAATATGACATACCTTTTCACAAAGTAAATTTACAAAAAGATTAATTTGAACTGGATTTGCAGGAATGATTTACATGAATTGACATCAATTGTGGTCAGAAATGGCATAAGGAAATCAACCATCTGCAGGGTCCCCAAATTATAAATCATGTCATACCTACAGCAAAATGTTGCAGATAAATCACAGTGAGAAATGCCACAATAAATCTCAGACCTTTGAACTAAAAGCAATTTGTCTGACTTTGCAAATGATATAAAATATTGCCTTCAGTTTTGTACACTTTCAAATGCCACATTGTGTGGTAATCAGAGATGAGTAATAGGAATAAATACAGCTTGAAGTTATGATATAACAGGAGTGAATCAAATGTTTTTGTCCTTAGTTAACTAAATAAAAGGGGGCTAGGTTAGGATTATGTTCAGCAATAAGCACAGAAAACTAATAGTGGCTTAAACATACAGAGATTTATTTGTCTCAGGCAACAAGAGGCCTGGAGGTAGGCAATCCAGAGTCTTAAAAGAGTCTCAATTAAGTCTTAGAGAAGGGTCTTTCCATCTCTCCCCTGCATATCATTAGCAAATATATCTTCATCTTCATACTTCTGATCTCATGGTTGCAAGAGGGTTGCTCTACCCCTAATCTCACATCCACATTCCAGACAGGAAGAAGGAGAAAGAGAAAAGGAAGAACTAGCAGTACCTGTATCAGGAGAACAAAGGTTTCCTAAATCCCTGGCTGATTTCTACTTACTCCATGGCCAGAACTGTCCCATGGCCACCTCACCAGCCAAAAAGGTATGGAAAGATAGATATTTCTTGGTAGCACATTGTCAGTTTAAACAAAATTAGGGTTCTGTTAGTAAGGAAGAGGGAGAAGAATGTATATTCAGTAACCAACAAGGAGCAGATGCGTTATAAAGGCTGTAGAGAGAGGGAAGAGAACTTCAGAGAAAATAAAACTTTGAGAAACAAGTGCTTTTGGGGGCAGGTGAAAGAAAATGGATCATCATAGGACAGAGAGCAAAAGGACCTAGAGATTTAAAAGGAAAATAGGAATATTGTTAAAAGAGTTATCCAAGTTTTGCAATATTATTAGGTTTGCATAATGTTATGGCACATTTCTAAATTACTTTTAAATATGAGGAAGATCATCACATTATGATTCCATAAGTCATGGCTATCTGATAATTGACATTAACATTCCTTTTCAAATGGAGCATTGATAAATACAAAAAAAGATAGTGTAGTTTCCTGGGGCAGATGTCTGGGGCTAAAGAAAGGAGGAAATAAATGGGTGTCCAATTTTCTACAAACACCAGATGCTGTAACAATTCTATAACTGGTAATACATTAGATTACTTCAACATGTCAAAAAGGAAATTATTGCATAGCCAGCTGATGTGTCTCTTTAAACACATGTTTCATCCTCCTGAAGAAAAACTTTTCCCTTTATGAACGCCATTTCATAGCCACAATAATAACAACTTTTTTTGGTGTTATACAGTGTTTTTTTTTAAAACAGCTGTTCTTCAAAATGTGATCCATATGATAAATAACCTCATCTGAACCAAATCAGAAATTTATTAAACTTGTGTCTCCCAAATCTAATGATGACATGTGAATTTCCTTGCATGTTGAATGCGAATCATTGTTGCTAGCAAATGTGTTTTGATTGAAGATCATTTTGATGGCTAAAATTCCAAAGTCTCATGTAAACGTGAAAGGAGTTTCAACACTAAAAAAGAGGGCGCCTGGGTGGCTCAGTTGTTAAGTGTCTGTCTTCGGCTCAGGTCATGATCCCAGGGTCCTGGGATTGAGCCCCGCATCAGGCTCCCTGCTCTGCAGGGGGCCTGCTTCTCCATCTCCCACTCCCCCTGCTTGTGTTCTTGCTCTCGCTCTCTCTCTCTCTAATAAATAAATAAAATCTTTAAAAAAAAAACCACTAAAAAGGAGAAATTTGCCTAAACTTTCATATAAATCTGTCTTGGGTTAATGTGAACTTAAAAACAAAATTAATAGAGAAGATAATGTAGTATTTGCAGTGTTATTTGAAACATAATTTTTTTCTTTTTAAAACAGATAAAATTCTTTGATACAACTATTTCTAATGCCAGTATTTTATATCAACTAAAATAAGCCACATCCATTTAATTCCATAATTTAGCATTTTTCTCATTTGGAAGGAAATACGCTTTATCGTCTTTATACTTCCATTTATTTTATGGGAACTACAATTTCAATAAACAAAAAGTAATAATACAAAGTGTCGTTCGTTTCTCTTCCTTTAGTATAATAACTAGCCGTGGGAAATATTTTACTTATTTATCAGAAAACAATCTGAATTTCTCTTATCTTCAGTGTAGCTGATGTTAAAATATTGCCTTATACACTAAAATGGAAAATAGTTAAGTATCAAGATAAGTAAACAATAATTCCATTCCAGTGGCCTTTCTCCATTTCCTCTGAGTTCCAGGCTGTTCTTCTCTTTGCCCTTCCTAAAGAGGAACTAGCTTTCATAATATACAGGAGAATCTTGACCCTGGAAAATGAATCTAAAGGTCTTTAGAGGACTTCCGGGCAGTCTCGTGCTCCACCTAATTACTAATTCATTCAGGACATCTACAGTGAGCACTCACTACTAATTGAAGATTGGGGATATAAAGGGAACCTAGTAATAATCCCTGAGATTAAGGAGTTTATGGTGGTGGCCAGTGAGAGTCAGGTGGGATAGTAGGTAGTTTTAAAATAAGGTGATGTAAGTCTAAATTCAGGGGATGACAAGGTGCTATTGGAACGTATAGAAAGGAAAATGAGCTCAGTCTTAAGGACATTCAATAAAGCTTCTTGGGGAAGGTAATGGCTGGTTGAAACCAAAGGTCAGTGAGGATTTAGCTCGGGAAAATTAGTTGGAAGAAGAGCATCATAGACAAAGTTATGTGGAAATGCTCAGAAAAGAAAGAACATGCCATATCTTGGATGCTGCCAGTGTGGTTCAATCCAGATAGAGCACAGTGTGAGTGAGATCATGTGAAAATAAGAAGCTACAGAAGTAAACAAGACTAAATTTCAATGGGCTTAAAGTACCATATCCTCCTCCAAGAAATGTTTGGTTTTCTAAGCTGGTAATAGGAATTAGAATCACTATTGAACTCCCTACTATTTATCAAAACACAACAATTACTAGGATATCAGTAAATATCTGTAATTATATGGTAGGTTTTCTTATTTATATAGAATGGTTATTTCCAGAGTTTAAAGAATTAAAGGAGAGGGGGTTGTAATTACCAGTTTTAGCGTGAGCCATTTAGAGAAATTGTACCTTCTTAATATTATAGTAAAACACTAAGGGAAAATATTATATGAGACAGTAAAGGCAATAGCAAATAACAAAATAATGAAAATAGTGTATACTGTTCTAATGTGAATATAGTAAAAAAAAATTTTTTTTTTATTTAGCCATTTCTCAAAACAAATGAATATCACAAAGAAAGGTATTAGCAGTAAAATTAAGATTGGGAATATTTAATTCAGGCTTCACACATACTATTTACTAGACACTTGGGAGGAATGTTCATTTATTTTGACAAAATGGCCAGCAATTCTCTATACTACTGGAAATTATAGCTGAGGTCAAAACTGTAAATGGAAATAACTTCTCAGAGAACAATTCAGTAGTATTGCTTTGCTTTGCTTTAATATGCCATGAAGAATGTGCTTCCAAAATATAAAATCTTGGATTGCTGGGCAAAAAGTAGGGAAGGATGATATTGTCCACGCATAAGAGGGTTTTGGTTTTTTTTTTTAAGATTTTATTTATTTGTTTGACAGAGTGAGAAAGAGAGCACAAGCAGGGGGAGCAGAAAAGAGAGAAGCAGGCTCCCCGCTGAGCAGAGAGCCGCCCCATGCAGGGCTCAATCCCAGGACCCTGGGATTATGACCTGAGCCGAAGGCATTCACTTAACCAACTGAGCCACCCAGGCGCCCGGCATAAGAGTTTAAAAGCTAAAGTTATGTTAAACTCCTCGCAAAAATGAATAGTGAAAACTTCAGGGTGGTTCATTTATTCTGAGAATGCTCTGTCCTGTGAGAACTCTGGTCTGTGTTTCGACAATTTGCCAAGCTTCTCTTGGCGACCCATCCTTTTTGTTTTATTTTGTTTTGTGTCTTCTCTTTATCAAATCTACGTGGAAAAACCACATTCAGGTGTAGTGGCAGTAAAACAAAACCCTGGAAACAGAGACATCTTTGTACTTCGGAATCAGTCCGAAGAGAATACGCAAGGACACTAAGTATGAGCTGCTGGGCACCCGTAGCTCAGATTCTCCGGTTTAGGCACCGGCACCGGAAGTAGCCGGCCTGTTTGACTTCCGCTCCCAGAGTATGAGCTCCTGGGGTTCGCCCACTGGTTGTCAGTAACGCACTAGGAGTTCGAGAGTATGGAGGCAGCGCGCCCTCCCTCGACGACGGGGAAGTTTGTGGTGGTCGGTGGTGGCATCGCGGGTGTCACCTGTGCTGAGCAGGTAGGCTGGCTTCCCCGACCCCGGAAGCGGCACCCTCCTGCCCTTCGCCCATGTCCCTCATTAGCCGCTTCCTTCCCCCGCCCCCCCCGCACTCCTTGCTTTCAAATGTTAGAGACTGCGTGGTGGCCCTTGGACGAAGTTCTTAGTACCTGTCAAGCTTAGCCTTGGGCATAGGGAGGAGTGGGGAGCTAGGTTTTGGGAGGGGAACCCCAAAGCTGACTGAACCAGACTCTAGTCCTAGTTATGTCAGAGCAGCAAAAGGGCGGGGCGCCTGGGTGGCACATTCGTTGGGCGTCTGCCTTCGGCTCAGGTCATGGTCCCAGGGTCCTGATATCGAGCCCCGCATTGTGCTCCCTGCTCAGCGGGAAGCCTTCTTCTCCCTCTCCACTCCCCCTGCTTGTGTTCCCTCTCTCTCTGTCAAATAAATTTTAAAAATCATAAACAGCAAGAGGGCTTAAAACTAATAGGTACTTGTTCAGAAAATTCAGCCCCCTTTCTTAATTAGCTGATGGAATTCAGCTTCCAGGTAAATGCCAGGTCCTTAGTTCATCGTTCATCGTAAATAACTGATAAACTCTTACGTTTTCTCCTATACTTTCTCCTATATTTCTATCCTATACAAGGTAGAAGAGATTTCATCTCTAGTAATGTTTTGTAAAACAATGAGCAAGTTATTAAATGTAGGTGGGGAGTGCTTTTTTGATTCTAGTGAATAATCAGACCACACACACACACTCTCTCTTTCTCTCTCTCTCTCCAAAAAGGACTAGATTATTTTGTTGTTATAAAGTAAGCAGAAGCAATTATTGAAGTCACAGAAGTAGTGCAAGAAATTCAAGAGTTGGTTTTTTTTTTTTTTACAAACTTTTAATTTTTAGGTGTGTTTTTTCCATTTTTTCACCAAGTAAACACCTATGATCCAGGCATTGTACTAAGGGCTGATTAGTTATGTATAAACAAAGCATGCTACCTCCTTTTTTAAAACTCACGATCTAGTGGAAGAGACATGTAAATAAATCATTCCAATTTAGGGGTGCCTGTGGAGTTGGCAGGGTGTAAATTGGGGAGGGGGAGTCCTTTTGTCTCAGTATAGAAGATTGAGTAAAAGTTCACCAGGTAGACAAAAACCAGAGGGTGCTAAGGGAGGCAAGGATATAATCTCAGGTGGAAAAGCATGGCATTACCTGAGAGCAGCAAAGCTCAAAGTAGGTGGTGTTTGGGGGGAGGTGACCAGAGATGAAGGTAGGAAGGTTGGCAGAGACCAGATCGTAAAGGGTCATATAAGTCTTGATAAGAATTTAACAAGAACTTGCAGGTAGTGAGATGATTTGGAGTAGTGGC
Organism: Neomonachus schauinslandi; assembly: GCF_002201575.2. Classification (NCBI taxonomy): domain Eukaryota; kingdom Metazoa; phylum Chordata; class Mammalia; order Carnivora; family Phocidae; genus Neomonachus; species Neomonachus schauinslandi. Next base: position 84,432,665 of record NC_058407.1, on the reverse strand, counting down.
CTAATGTGGTCAAATGAAATATTTTGAGAGGTGATTTGTTCCAAAGTGTTTGGGGCAAGGGCAGCTGGTTAAAATGAGACTGGAAGGCCAATTGGAAGGTGAATTTAGTACTATAAAGAAATTTTGAGGGCCAGGTGTAGCAATGCAAACAAAGTGGGGAAAGAAATTACAGAATATACAAAGAAAAGAAAGGTGGAGAGATTGGTAATATTATCAAGTATTATAGAAAGTTCAAATAAGGTGATGTTAAAAAGAATCTGATGGGTTTTAAGGATGTATAGGTGAATTGAAGATGTTCTTTTTTTCCTTATTGAATTATTGACATTCAATATTGTCTTAGGTGATGTCATAGTGATTGGATATACATTATGAAATGGGCACCTCAATAGACATAATTACCCTCTGTCACTATACAAAGTTATTACAATATTATTGACTATATTCTCTATGGTGTACATTACATCCCTACGACTTATTTATTTTATAACTGGAAGTTTGTTCCTTTTAATCCCTTAATATATTTTGCCCAACTCCCCTCCACCCCCAACCCCTTTCCACTCTGGTAATCAACAGTTTGTTTCCTGTATCTATGAGTCTCTTTTGCTTTGTTTGTTTTGTTGTTTAGTTTCCACAAATAAGTGAAATCATATAGTATTTGTCTTTCTCTGACTTATTTCACTTAATATAATACTCTCTGGGTCCATTCATATTGTCACAAAGGACAAGATTTCTTTTATAGCTGAATAATATTTCTTTGAATATATTTATACCACATCTTTTTTATCTATTCATCTATCAGTGGGCAATTAGGTTGCTTCCATATCTTGGCTGTTGTAAATAATGCTGCAGTGAACACAGGAGTGCATATATCTCTTTAAACTGGTGTTTCGGTTTTCTTCTCCTAAATACCTAGAAGTGGAATTGCTGAATCATATGGTAGTTCTATTTTTAATTTTTTGAGGAACCTCCATACTGTTTTCCATAGGCGATGCACTATTTTACATTCCCAACAACAGTGTACAATCTTTCCCTTTTCTCCACATCCTCAAGAACACTTGTTATTTCTTATCTTTTGGTAATAGCCAATTGGACAGTTGTGAGGTGATAGCTCATTGTGGTTTTGATTTGTATTTCCCTGATGATTAGTGACATTGAGCATGTTTTCATGTGTTTATTGGCCATCTGTATGTCTTCTTTGGAAAAATGTCTTTTCAAGTTCTGCCCATTTTTAAATTTTTTTATATTAAGTTGTTTAATTTTTTGTTGTATTTTTGATATTAACCCCAATTGGATATGTGACTAGCAAATATTTTCTCGCATTCAGTAGGTTGTCCTTTTGTTTTGTTGATGGTTTCCTTTTCTCTGCAAAAGCTTTTTAGTTTGATTTAATTTCATTTGTTTTAGCTTTTTAGCTTTTTGTTTTACCTTGCCTGAAGAAAATGGTTCAAAAAATATTGCTAAGATTGGTGTCAAAGAGCTTACTGCTTATGTTTTCGTCTAGGAGTTTTATGGTTTCAAGTCTTATATTCAAGTCTTTAATCCATTTTGAATTTATTTTTGTATACTGCATAAGATAGTGGTCCAGTTTCATCCTTTGGCATGTAAGCTGTCCAGTTTTCCCAACATTATTTATGAAGAGACTTTTTTCCCCCATTGTGTATTCTTACCTCCTTTATCAGAGATTAACTGACTATCTATGTGTGGGCTTATATCTGGGCTTTCTGTTCCATTCCATCGATCTGTGTGTCCGTTTTTGTGCCAATGCCATACTGTTTTGATCACTACAGCTTTGTAGTAGGGGTTTGAAATCAGGGAGCATAATACCTCCAGCTTTGTTCTTTCTCAAGATTGCTTTGCTATTTGGGGTCTTCTGCAGTTCCACACAAATTTTAGAATTCTTTCTTCCAGTTCTGTGAAAAATGCCACTGGTATTTTGATGGGGATTGCATTGAATCTGTAGATTGCTTTGGGTAGTATGGACATTTTAACAATATTAAATCCATGAGCATGATAGATCTTTCCATTTATTTATGTCTTCCTAAATTTCTTTTGTCAGTGGCTTATAGTTTTCAGAATGTAGGTCTTTCACTTCTTTGCTTAAATTTATTCCTAGGTATTTTATTCTTTTTGATTCAGTTGTAAATGGGATTATTTTCTTAATTTCTCTTTCTGATAGCTCATTATTAGTGTATAGAAACTCGACCACTTTTTGTGCATCAATTTTGTATCCTGAAATTTTACTGAATTCATTTGTTTATTCTGATAGTTTTTTGGCTGAATGTGCTCAGTTTTAATGGTGTAGTAGGGAAAGAAATAGAACTTGGTGGAGTTGAGGAACCAGAGTGTGATTTAAGAAAATTCTTTCAAGTGGCACCTGAGTGGCTCAGTTGGTTAAGCGTCTGCCTTCGGCTCAGGTCATGATCCCAGGAGAGCCCTGCATCAGGCTCCCTGCTCAGCGGGGAGCCTGCTTCTCCCTCTCCCTCTGTCTCCTGCCTTATGCTCTCACTCTCTCTCTGTCAAATAAATAAATAAAATCTTAAAAAAAAAATTCTTTGAAGTTTAAAGTGAGAGAAAGGTTGTATGTAGCCGGAGGAAAATCATGAAAAAAAGACCAAGTTAAGCCTCTAAATTCTGTTGAAGCTACTACTAAAATGGTTTTGTTTTCCCAGAGTGTATACTGGTTGGGCATTTGGAAGAGGCAGAATAGCAATGCCAGAACACTTGGGAAAAGTCAGGCTAAGATTCTGAGTATTTATTAGTAAGGATTTGCTCTAATATAATCCTACGGCAGGGAAGTGAAAATATTATTTTAAAATAAATAGGAGTTTGTTTAACTGTTATTTAGGAAAATATTTTCTTCTCATTCTCTGCATGACAACTTTAAATTGGTATATAATGTAGTTTAAGTAAATAAGGAATACCTCTTTGTATCATTTTTCTTGTTCAGGAGGCTTTGTTAGTGTTTAGTGTAAATGTATTACTTGTTTTATCAGTATCAGAGTTGGACATTACTCACCACTACCCCATAAATAAGAAGACACAGAATAATGGAGACCTTTAGATGAGGAAAAGTGAGTTTATAGTTTCCTAGGTTAATAACATTATTAAAATTGCATTATCCCTGTCTCACCCTCCATGGCATATATATTAATACCTAAAGTATCTAAAGTTATTTATCATGTATTTTCTCCCAACCTTTTTTTTTTAAATAAGTTGGCTATTCAGTTTCCATCAGAAGATATTCTCCTGGTAACAGCTTCTCCTGTTATTAAAGCGGTTACAAATTTCAAGCAGGTAAGAACTTTTGTATAACTTTCTTAGTATTAATGTTTTTAAATTTCAGTAACTTGCCTAGTAGTGTAATTATAGTTTTTAAATGTTTAAAATGACAAATGTTCTTTTGATAGTCATTTTAAAATCAAAGCTCAAAGTTTAGAATTATATTGAATACTGAACGCACCCAAATGATGTTTAATTTCTAGACCTTTATTTTCTTCCCATCTTTTCCTCCCACTCAGAATTACTTTTCAGAAAATTTTAAAGTTCTTTTAAGGAAAAATGTTATACAAATATAAATATGAATACAAATATATTTGGATATCATTATATATATGTGTGTATATACACAGCTGTATGTATACAGTTGTATACAGTTGTGCGTGAATAAATGTGTGTTTGCAAATCAGAAAAGTGCTTCTTGGCCAAGTTTACACTTGCAGATAATTAATGTTTCAGATGTGTAATAAGCATCTCAGAACAGAACACTTTGTAGTTCCATGTATTTACATGACACACATCATAACATTACATTAGGAGTCTGAAATCATTTGGATCATAGTATCATAGAAGAGTGATCTCTAAACATTTTTAAAGTGGTACCTCACATCAAAAAAGTTTTGATTTATGTCCTAATATATGTATATTTACATATTATAAATTATGCCTATACTGTAGTGCTATAATTATGTTATAATGCCTATGCAAAATAATTAAGTAAATCTTTTGTTCCCATACTTCGGTGAAGAATACTACCATAGTCTTTAATACAAGTTTTCCCTTACATCCTGATAATAAAATAAAACTTTCTCATGTTGTAAGCTGCTAAGACCAAGGGTAATTTAGTGTAATATGTTGCTTGTTTATAACCTACTTAGAGATACCTAAGATATCTTATTACCTAGGTACAGCCAAAGGACTTACGGGATTGAGAGAACCAGATAATAAATTATGGCTATTAATCTCGTAAAAGAAAAAATATATATATTCAATTATAGGCTAAGAGCACATACATAATACAAAGATGTATAGCTGAGTCTTACAAGTGTTTTTCCAGAAGACTGAATTTGGTGTAACTATTCCACAGTTGTAAGACTTGAGTTCAGTTTTGCTAATTTTGTAAATTTTGTACAATAGAAGAAAAAAAATCTTGGGTTCTAGGCCTAATTTATTTACCTAGCTGCATAGCCTTGGCAAATCTGTATCTCAGTTGCTTCACTTGTAATATTAAGATAATACCTTCCTTGCTTAGGAAGTATTAAGGTTGTATATGTTGGGAGTTTAAGACATACTAATATATGTGAAAGTACATTAGAGTAACAAATATTATGCAAATGTCAGTTCTTAAAATTCAGAAGTAGGAAATTGCATCCTTTTTATCATTTATTGAGCATTTATATTATATATCAACCAGTATGCTAGGTACCCAGTTACAGAGATTGAAAGTATAGAACATACACAAAAAATTACTATTGGTTATCTCTGGAGTCAGGGGACAGCAGTAATGGTGGGGTAGTGTGAGATTCAGAGAATGGTAAAGAGGCACATTTTATTTTATATTAGATATTGTTTGTTTAATATTAAAGAACATGTTTTTGTGGCTTCTGTAATTTCTAAAGAGAAAAAAGATTACTAATAATAACTCACATTACTTTTGGAGTATTTACTATGCACCAGACACTCTTCTAAATGTTTTAAATGTATTAATTTAATCCTTAAGTAACTCTATGAAGTAGATTCATATATTATCCCCACTTAAACAGATGAGGTGAATGAGCCACAGTGAGGTTGGGTAAATTTCTGAGATGTGTATAGATAGGTTTTGAATACAGGCCCTTTGGCTCTATAGCCCTCATGGTTAATGAGTAGCACTTTCTCAGAATAATTCCTTTCTATTGGGGCAACAAATCTACAAGACATAGTTATACAATATGGTAATTATACTGATAGTGGCAAAAAAAATCAAAACTGAGGTTATATTGCAATATATGCATAATTATTTTTATAAATATATTATGAATGAGTGCCAAAGCCTGCCTTTGAGAATCCAGAAGGCTTTACATAGGAGGGTGCATTGAAACTGAGACTGAAAGAATAGTAGGTTTTCCCATGTTTGTAAGAGGTTTAATAGAGGCAGGCATGTGCCAAAGTGCATGAAACTATATTGCTATGTAATATGCTCTAACAGGTACCAATTCAGTGCTGCTGGAGTGTAAAGTGTGAGGTCGAACCAGTAGGCAGGGGCCAGACCATGATGGGCTTGTATGCTATGGTATGGAATTGTATTTTATCCAAATTTAGATGATGCCAAACTTTTGGAGCATTTTCAGCAGGTGAGAACACTGAATTGGAGATAGAAATTTAGTATTCATCATCGTCTCAGTGTCAGCTGAGTCATACGCATGGGATGCAGTCTCCCAGGAAAAATACATACAGTGAAAGAGCCCAGCAGCAGTGTCCTGTGGAACACTGACATTTAAAGGAAGATCAGAGAGAACGGAAGACCTGAAAATGGCCAGCCTTATTAGTCTAGATTGAAGAGGAAAACTATGAAAAAGAAGTATCCCTGAAGCCATGGAAGGCAAACGTTTAATTAAGAGGAGTGGTCACAGGACGCCTGAGTGGCTCAGTCAGTTAAGCGTCTGCCTTCAGCTCGGGTCATGATCCCAGGGTCCTGGGATCGAGTCCCGCATTGGGCTCCCTGCTTCTCCCTCTGCCTGCAGCTCCCCCTGCTTGTGCACGATCTCTCTCTTTCTCCTCTGACAAATAAATAAAATCAAATCTTTATTTAAAAAAAAAAAAAGAGGAGTGGTCAAAGACGTCAGATCCAAGGGAATAGTCAGACAAGACAAGGACTCAAAAGTGCCCATATCTAGTAAATCATTGGTGACTTTGAGACAGTTTACACTATCTTCAGAAATTAGTAGGGGGTAACTCTAAAATGACAGTAACCATAAACTTTTCTCTTTTGAAATTTAGCTGCAAAGGGAAAAAAGATGGGGTGGCAGCAAATAGAGGACATGAGGACTAGCATTAAGTTGAGTTTTAGTCTTTTAAGGTGGAAAACACTTTAGCATGTTTACCTGTTGAGATTAAGAAGCCAGTAGGAATGAAGATAAAGAAAAATAAGGAATACATAATAAAAGTCCTGAGGAGGTGAGAGATGATGGGATATAGAGCACAGATTACTGGATTCACCTTGAAAATAGAAATGGGTCAAGGAAGGCAGACTATAGCTGAGAAATGTATAGATGGTGGGAAAGAAGTAGTAAGAGTTCTTAGTAGTCTCTTTAAGCCTAGAGGTAAGGTGATTTGCTGGGAATGCAGAGGGTGGAGTGTGTTTGTGAAACATTAGAATGATGAACTTTTGAAAAAATTACTGAGGGATGGAAGATGTTACTTGATGTTACTCTTCTCACTAAATTGACACTTAAGCCCCGATGGTATAAGAGCAATGGTGGCTAAACTGGGCTGGTGGTCATTGTATTCTTCACTGCACGCACTCAGTTAAATAAATTAGAGCCAGTAAAAAATGTTTTATTAAGTCCTGACCCATAAGTGTACGTGTTTTTAATACTCTGTATGATGAAATGGGTTGTAGGCATAAAGCACTTGTTCTACATACAGGAGTAGTGTTGTCTCAAGGAAAAGCAGTTGTGTTGTTGCTGAGTTGCAAGAGGAGCTAGTTGCTCTTTTACAGACACCAGCTTTACTTGAAAGAACAACTGACACACTATAGTAATTCATATTTGGAAAATGAGTGAAGTGAGCCTGTCACTTCAAGGAACACAGGTGATAGTATTTGTTGGCAACAGGACAAAATTAGAGCTTTCCAGCCAGAATTAGAACTTTGGGAAACTCATTTCCTCACTGTGAGCCTCCTGGTACTTAAAGACGTTTCTCATGAGATTGTTGGTGATAATAATGTGATCTTTTGGTATTGTAGTGATATAAAATGTATTAACATTGGGCAATTCTCCATAACTTAGGGAACCACTGTTGTCCAGATGACGAATGTGATGTTACAAGATCCATTCAAAGTGCAGGATAGACCAGTGGATTTCCTAGTAACAGGATGAAAATTTCTTTGATATGGTTTCAAATTCTACATAGCAACTAATCTTTAAGAAAACACGTTTGTTGAGTTTTAGTGTAACATCAAAGAATAATACACATTCTCTGAAAAGGCTGCATATACTCCAACCAAATTAACATATTGTAATAGTTTGAATGGAGAAGCAGATCTTCTATTAAGACCAGACAGTAAAGATATTTGCAAAAATGGGAAACAATGCCATTCTTCTTAATTTCTTTTGTTTTGGAAATATTGTTATTTTTTATTAAAAGGATATTTGTTTAACATGTATTGATTATACTTCTAATTGAATTAAATATTTTACATTTTTCTCAGTTTTCATATCTAATGTAGCAGATATCACTGGGTTTAACTCACATGGACAAAAGTTCTTTGGGGTCCTCAGTCATCTGTAAGTGTGTAAAGGGGTCTTGAGACTAAACAGTTTGAGAACCACTAGGGCCATGTAGTAGGATTTCCCGGTAGTATTTAGGGGGCAGCTGAAGTCAAATGCCAGTCTGCAAGGTGTGGTCCTTCCACAGCAGACTGGGTATAGGACTGGAAAAAGCAAGCAGTTCAGTCTGTGGTGGGGGGTTTTCAGGGTAATTAATGGTTAAAAAAAAAAGCGAGGAAGTAAAAGTTTGGGCAAAACATGAAATGATCTACAGTGGAGTCATGCCTGCACAGGAAGAGAAGTGAGTCCAAGAGGATGCTCTTGGGTTTAGACAACAGGAAAGAGTCTAAAGGCTAGATCACAATAAAGTTGGCTAGTAAGTGGACAGAGAAAACTGTAAGGATAAGGGAATCAACAAGCTGTGGTAAAAGTGTGCAGAAGTGAGTAGAGTCAGCCCTCATTTTCCAGGCTAGGAGACTAAGGCGCAGTGACCTGGCTGACTTGCCCGAGAGATAGGACTAATGTTTGAGTTCAAGTCTTAAAATGTGGAGTTAGCCCTCTTTACACTGTATATAGTGCAATTGGCCGACTTTGTTTTATGAATATGAAGTAAGTAGTGTATAAAAACAAATGAAAGTATTTTTATTATTTAAAATTTTTGAAATATTTTTTAAACATATATTTTTACCTTTCTGATCTAATACAGGTTTCTAAAGTATTGGAGGAGTTTGATGTTGAAGAGCAACCGAAAACCATGTTAGAAAATCGCTTTCCCAACATTAAGATTATAGAATCCGGAGTAAAACAACTAAAGAGTAAAGAACACGTAAGAGGATTTCTTTCTTTCTTTCTTTCTTTCTTTTTTTTTTAAGATTTTATTTGAGAGAGAGCAAGCGAGAGAGAGAAAGAGCATGAGTGGGGAGGGGAGGAGTGGGGAGAGGGAGAAGCAAGCTCCCCGAGGAGCAGGGAGCCCGATGTGGGACACAATCCCAGGACCCCGGGATCATGACCTGAGCTGAAGGCAGATGCTTAACCGACTGAGCCACCTGGGCGCCCGAGGATTTCTTTCTTAATGTCAGCCCACTGTTCAATCTCGATGAGCTTTTGCCTGCTTTCTTTTGACCCCGTCTGTACCGCCACCACCACTAAGGTCCTTAGCATATAAAGTTTAGTGATTTATATTATTACTGGGAAAATTTGTACTTGTTGTGAGTTTATTATGATTCTATAATTAGTTTGCGTTTTAGGTTTTACATTTTACATGAGCATTAACACTTACAGTGTCTGCTGTGTTCTGGGCACCACGGTAAGTGCTGGGAGACAACAGGAATATTACAGTGAACCTGCCCTGGGAGCGCCCAGTGTCGGAGCGAATATACACCTGCACACGTATAACTATAGGGACGTGAAAAGCACAGTCACTGAACTCTTATCTAAGCTCTGATATTAGAGATTTATGTGGACTTCACAGAGGGAGTAATATTTGAATGGGGTTTAAGTCTTAAAGAATTAAAAGAGTTCTTAATTAGGGGCATTGTAGGAAAAGGTGGTGGCTTATTCAAAGGCCCATAGAAAAGAAAAGGGGCACATGGAAGAGTGACACTGTCAGAGGGACTGCAGTGGGGACAAGGAAAGAAGATTGGCAGACGAGGCCAAAGAAATAAGAGTGTGAAGAGCTGTTTACATCATACCAAGAAATTTATTTTGTAATCAGTGGAGAAATGAAGAGATTTTAGGTGGAGGCAGGGTGATACCATGGATACTCTTTTAGGAAGGTAGATCTGACAGCAGTGTTGAGGATGAAGTGGGGTGGAGTGAGGGGCTGGTGGCCAGCAACCAAATCAGAAGGTGGTTGCAATCATCCAGAATGGTAGAAGGCCTGAACTAAGACAGGGACAGTGTAGTGGAAAGAACGGCCCAGATATGAGTGAGATTTCTACTGTAAACGCAGCAGGACCCAGTAACCCACTGGACATGGGACTGAATAAGGTGGGCTCAGAAAAGGGTGTTGTCAGATGATCAGCAATATCCTCAGATGAGCTTCAGGCAAGATGGGAAGTGGAGTTTGCCGTTGTTTCCCTAGAGCAGCTCTCATTTGTGAGTTCTCCCTTAGGGAGAAAACACACTTATAATACATTCAGAACACAAATAATTTGACAGGAAAAAATAAGTACTGAATTTTATGAGAAAAAAATCTGAATCCTAAAACCAGGATAAATTTCTGATATTTATAGTAGTACATATCCTATGTAACATCCATGTCAGTTAATTTGCAAATAGAAGTGTGCTCAAATGTGTACTAATTGTGAGGGAATTTATATTCGGGCATTTGAATAAATCAGTGCCGCCCATTGCCATGTTGAAGTGTCCTAAATGAGATCATGTCTGCATTATCTGTCCTTTATATTCTTTAATGAATTAGAGATTATGTGTTTTATCTTCATGTCTACTTCCAAAAATTTAACAGTAGCCAATGAAAAGAGTTCTTGTGTGTGTTTTTACAGTAGCTAAATGCAAATTATTTTTAGATTTGGTCAGGGTCTATAACTACTGTTTGCCAGATAAAATTCTAACCATATTATCTGCAGGAAGACTTGTGTAGAATTCCTGTATGCATTATACTGTGTGGAATTATTGGCTTTATGTTTTTGTTAAGCCGCTGAAGAGTTACAACGGGTAACAAATGTCTCAGTGGGTATCAAGTGCTACAGTTATGATTGCCATGTTTTATAAATCAAACACATGGCACAGTGTTAAGCTCTAAACCACTCTGACAAAGTCTGGCATCTCTCAGTCATATGTACTTATAGATATGTACCTTCTAAAGGCTACTACTTAGATGTAGGTTTTCATTCGATATTAAGGAACAAAAACAGTGGATCTCAAATATGTAGTTTTAGACTCAATGATGTCATTAAAAATTAATTTAAATCACTTTAAAGCCAGTACATGCTAGGATTTAAGGTTAACACATTTTTCATGTGAAAATACATGAAATATATATGAAAATATCCCCAAAGAGCATGTTTGCTGGTGAAGTGATTGTTATTTGTACTTAAGCATATAAATGCTGTGTTTTTAGCACTTCTAATGTTTTTAGATGATGTACCCTCTCCTACCACACTGTACCCCCCCTGTACCCATACCACCTATTAAGGTCTGATACCATTAGAATTACTAGATCTTCCTACAGTAACTTCCACTGAGATCAGAAATATTCATTAAGGCCTGCCCCAGGTATAATATCAGAATGCTCAATTTTAAAATTTCTGAATGTTTATTTTTTAACTTGAGATCAGCATACCTCCCTGAATATCATGCGATTCCTTAAGTTTTATGCAAAATCTGGTGTGACTGTACCTTCTTTTCCCAGGGGAGAAAGACTAGTTTTCACAGATTCCCAGAATGGTTCATGGCCCTAAAATGATGGTGAATGACTGGACTGAATGCATTCTCATGTTTACTTTGATTTGCAGTTGCTGTAACAAAAGTATTGAGTGCCACCAAGAGGCAACCTTAATGTATTTTTTTGATTTCCTCTTACTGAATTTTTAATTTTTTAAAAATATTTTCTTTATTTGAGAGAGAGAGTGAGCGAGCACGAGCAGGGGAGGAGCAGAGGGAGAGGGAGAAGCAGACTCCCCATTGAGCAGGGAGCCCGAAGCGGGGCTCGATCCAGGGACGCTGGGATCATGACCTGAGCCAAAGGCAGACACTTAACTGACTGAGCCACCAAGGCGCCCCAAATTTTTGATTTAAAATGAAATTGTACCCATAGATGAGTATGTTTCTCCTCTCCCCTTCCTTGCTCTGTGTTTTTACAGTGCATTTTAACAGGAGATGGCAGTCAGCATGTGTATAAGAAACTCTGTTTGTGTGCTGGAGCTAAACCAAAGTTGATATGCGAAGAAAATCCTTACGTATTAGGAATCCGTGATACAGACAGTGCTCAGGTAACATTTTGAGGTTGGTTCATGGGAAAGGAATGTGAATATTTCTTAGACTTTTCTATATTTGAATCAAAGTATTCCACTTACAATGTTAATTCCTAAATTATAGAAGAGGTTTGTTTTATGATCCATAAACCAGAAAGTAGTTATAATGTTATTGCCAGTTTCAGTTTGGCTTTGGTTGATAATTTTTGTTTTTTTAGTTCTTGCTGATGTTCTGTGTTCTTTCCATTGTGCATTGTATCCCAAATACAACAACTAAGCTGAAGGTTATAACTAATACACACATTCATTACTGTACTTTGATTGGGAATATGTGATTTGCAATCTTAAATAGTGAATGATCTTTTTCCAAAAAGGTAAAGCATATCCCAAACTTACTGAACGTACCCCTTAGCAAATAAATTAATATTCAGAAGATCTTTGTAGTACAGAATCATGACAATCCCAGAACTGAAAAAATCATTTGGTTTATTGTTGTACTCAGGAGCCTCTAATAAACTATCCCAATAAGGTGAAACTCTGTGGAACCTTCTACAACTTTTTCTGGTAATGGATTTCTGGGCTTTGGAGTTCAGTGACCCTTTTTGCCAAGAAGCCCTTCCTGGTTTCTGATCATAATATTCTGTCTTACCTCAAGCTCACTGTTGTAGTTCTGTCCCATAGGGTGATAATTTTACATTTATTGATATTTTATATTCTTGAAAATTGATGTTTTCTTTCAGCCTGTTCTTAATAGGAATTTACAGAAAACTAGAAAACTTAATTATAAATTATAATTTAATTATAATTGTAAACATTTCAGGTTCCTATTATCAGAGACTGAGTTCATAACTATGTTCCAGCTAGGCCCTCTACATACATGACCTAACTGCTTATGATAATCCTGTGTGACAGTATTACTCCCATTTTACAAATAGGAAACTCTGATGGAGAAATTAAGTTTTTACCTATACTAAAGTAGTTATTAAGTCTATCAGAAGTACAATTTAAACTCATGCCATTTATCTCCATGTCCAGTGTTTTTAACAGATCTTTCTTAAATTATTTACTGTCCTCAGTGAAGGACAAACTAAAATTAACTTTTTTTTTTTTTTTGTAGCATTTTAAACAAGTCAATTTCAGTAGTAAGCTCATTGTGAGCTTTTTTAGGGGGCAGAGGAGGAAGGTGGTAGAGGCATCAATTAGTTGTCTTGTAATGATAAGAACGTAACATTTTTTTCTGATGTTAGACATTATTGTGCCTGCTCCTAACAGCTTTATTTACATTATCTTAATGCTTGCAGAGGCCTAATGAGATAGAGTCACTTCTTGTTTCCATTTATAGTTGAAGAACCAGAGGCACAGAGGGGTTAAGCAACTTGCCCAAGTTAATAACTGCAGGCAGTTACTAACTCCTAGAACCAAGGACTCTTAAACCACCAAGCTGTTGTGCTGCTCATTCATGCAAGTTTTGAGTGTTGAGTGACTCCAGGGGAAGTGTCAACTGAAGGACTAGACGAAAAGGAATAACCCTGTATGTAGGATACAGACCAGTGTCCTGTTAGTAAATTGATTTGATCAAGGAGTTAGGAATGTGTTAAACTAGAGGTCGTGCCGCTTGCTGAATTCTGAACTACTCTAAATGTACTGACTAAAAGGCAAGGAAAATCAGCAGAGGCATTGCTATGAAGACAGCTTGGGTGAAACAGAGAGCATTTGTAATATTGGGAGGATGCATCCTGGCAGAGTGGGAAAGAGATTTATTTTGTTCCTTTGTAAATCAGATAAAATTCCTACATTTTAAGAATATTATCACTGAAGCTTCTTGCTTCAAGTTTTGCCCACTATTTACAGAACACTGTCTCCTTTTCTTTTTAATACAGGAATTTCAGAAACAGCTTACTAAAGCTCAAAGAATAATGATCATAGGGAATGGCGGCATTGCACTTGAACTGGTGTAAGTATATATTTTAAATCCTATTTAAACACTGCTCTGTGATTCATGTGATTATTGGCAGACTAGAAACATCTTGGTATTCTGAAATTCAAAGATAAATGTAATTGGTTTTCATATATTTTCAAGGAAAATGTCCACTTTATATTTTTGGCTTTCATGGAATTCATAGTTGTAGAAATGTCATTGCCAAACATGAGTTTAGGGAATGTTTTCTGTCTCAAGGGGTCACACACAGGTGACTGGAGAGGTGTGACCCATAGAGGTGTTTGATAAGCATGGACTATCTTGAAAAACAATTTAAATGTGCACAGTTTTAGAGATTTCTAGTCACAGCCCCCACCACTTTTTATTGTTTATACCCATCCTGCTTCACTCATTTATATAGGTACCTTTCTGTCCCATGACTCCCTATTTCAAGATCTGTGGTACTCTCAGCTCTTGGTTTTTTGGAAGTTGGAAAATGGTGAACACATAAATTAATATAAAATACTATCTTAAGATGATATTTCAAGTTCAGAGAACATTGAGGAATCAATTTCCTGCTATGGTCTACAGAGCATAGATTGTCTTTGTGATTTTATCTTCCAACGGATGGCTGACATGGAATAGTCCGGACATTTTCAGGCCAGAAAGTTGAGCCCAACTACAAAGAGGACAAATTTGTATCAAAATGATGAATTTGCCAAAGCCCTGTCCATTCTAACTCTTGGACTAGGTTTTTGCTCCTTTTTCGGACAGGGTGGTAGATCCCGGTGGAAGCTTTAAGAGTTCCTAAATTGCCTGAGTACTAGGGGCCGCAGTCATTCTTATAATTATGAAGTTTGTGGCACTATGGAGAACTGCAGAGAAAAACAAACAAAAACTGGACAAGTCAAAACCAAACAGGGGCAAGAGAAAGGAGGACGCATATGACAAATTTTCTCCAGTAGCAATCACCGAAAGTATAACTTTTAATACTATTATTCTTTACATTGGAAAATTTTCCTACATTCAGAAATCTTCATAGTCTTAGAACATTTAATCCTATTCCTCATTTTCTTTAGGTTGGAGATACACTATATAATTCAATAAAACTCCTAAAGAAAGGCCACATATAATGCTGTTATCTCAGCTTAGGTCCACTGATGATCAGGTGTTTGTCATCTCATGAGAAATGACACACACAAACCCTTTCTGCTCTTCAATAGCCCTCATGTTCTCCCAAGGAAAATGCTCATTTTCTTCAGTGTATTTTTCTTCTTTACTTAGTGTAGGTTAATCCTTTCCTTTTTAAAAGGACTTTTTTTTTTTAAATAATTTCACAAAACCGTATTTCACTGTTTGTTTTTTTAAGACTGGTTTTAAAAATGAAAGTAGTTCCGCTATGTGTGAGGATACCTCTGTGGTGATGCATCTTGCTGAGGGCATAGTTCATAGGCTGAGGGGAATACAGGGTGTCCTGTGAGGTAGGGCATGTACAGGAGTTCTCATGGTTACTTATTACTGTGGCCTACTAGTCAAGCGTCAGTATTTTAAGCTATACTGATATGCATCATACTGTTACATTACTTAAAAATTTTTTAAAAATGGTAGAGGAATTTCTAATTTATAACAGCTAAAGAAAGTATTTCATAATAATGATGTGCCTATATGTAAATTAAGACATGAAATTTATTACTGAATGTATATTCTACTTTCTGCTCATCAGCAATCCTATATGACCTGAGCAGGATAAAATAGAATATTCTCCAAAGAATGTGAAATTTAGTAACTATAAATATTTGTTTCTGCCATAGGGGAGCAGGAAAAATAAAGGCTCATTAGATGGGGCAGGGGGATCCTTGACCATATTGTCAGAAAGCATGAACATCAGGTGACCTGAAGTCAGATGTACACTAAACCTTCTTTTTTGTATCATCTACTTATTGATTAGTTTGAAAAGTCCACGTGTTATCGCATCTGTGACATAAAGATGGTGATACTTTGACCATAAGTCAGCATTAACAGTTCTTAGCACACGATACTCTTAGTATCACTACAGGTTCAAAGAAAATCCTAGTATAGATAGGATGACCGTATATCCTGTTTGTCTAGGATTGTCCCAGTTCATCAGTTGTACCAAAACAAGTATTAATAGCAGAAAAATCTAATGGACTTCAGGGACTTGGTGAAATGAATACTAAGCAAACCACATTCTCCGTGACCAAACCTAGAGATAAAACTGTGCAGGAGCTCCGGCCTCCTCATGAGTGGTGTTGGCCTGTATATACCACGACCATTTCTTTTTCCTTGATTTTTCTGTGAACCGGATCTTTCTTTGGCTGAATGGCTTGGAAATTTCTGAGGCAAAGGGAGAGGACTGCAGAGTAGTGGTTCCTTTATAACAGAATTAAAATTTTAGTTGATAACTCTGATTCTCTCCTTTTTCTATCTCCTTCCATAATGTTGTGCTTTGAGTACACAAAATACTTGTTACCAAAGAAGTGAGGTATTTTCAGTATTTTAACTGTATACCATCCATCCATCCATTATTGATTACACTATACCCATGTCAAAAAAGCACTGCTCATTTATGGAACCCTGGGGAACATTCATACAATAACTATGTTGGGGAAATTGAACACTTAAGAGGTGATGCTCACTGTAATGAAATTTTACCTGATACTCAGTTACATATGTTTGTCATTTTTATGTTCTTTCAATAAACTGGTTAAATTTCTTTTATTACTTATTCTACTTTAACTGTTGATCCTGATGGAGTATTACATTGCTCCTTATAATCATTCTTGCTCAGTTTGTTGTAAAATAATTGTTATTTGCAAATACAGAGATTTCTATTCAGACTTTCAGAATTGCTCTGAGTAACTTTAATATTCCTTTTAGGTATGAAATTGAAGGTTGTGAAATCATTTGGGCCATTAAAGATAAAGCTATTGGGAATACTTTCTTCGATGCAGGAGCAGCAGAATTCTTGACTTCAAAGCTCATTGCTGAAAAACCAGAGGCTAGAATTGCACATAAAAGAACTAGGTATACAACTGAAGGTAAATACAGCATCTTTTTCATTAATTCACAGATGAAACTGTTTAACTTTTTAGCCATATAGAATAAGGCTATAATGGGCGCCTGGGTGGCTCAGTTGGTTAAGCGACTGCCTTCGGCTCAGGTCATGATCCTGGAGTCCCGGGATCGAGTCCCACGTCAGGCTCCCTGCTCAGCAGGGAGTCTGCCTCTCTCTCTGACCCTCCCCCCTCTCATGCTCTCTATCTCATTCTCTCTCTCAAATAAATAAATAAAATCTTTAAAAAAAAAAAAATTGTTTAGAATAAGGCTATAAGAACACTGAGCAAAATATAGTTGAGAGATAGAAATATAGATAATATTTATTTCTATATCTTATGACTTAGATTTTCCAGGATTTTTTTAAATGACAAATATGTATAATTAAAACTGGAAATTTAAAGTGAATTAAATGAACCAGCCCATCTGCATCTTTGCAAACAGATGATACAACTGGACAGGAGCTAAGATAATTTTACAAAAAATGCAATGAATTAAAAAAGAAATACAGGGGCGCCTGGGTGGCTCAGTCAATAAGCATCTGCCTTTGGCTCAGGTCATGATCTCAGGGTCCTGGGATAGAGCCTTGCATCGGGGCTCCCTGCTCAGCGGGGAGCCTGCTTCTCCTTCTCCCTTTCCCCCTCCCCTCAGCTTGTGTGTGTGTGTGTGTGTGTGTGCACGCGCACGCGCGCTCTCTCTCTCTCTCTCTAGCAAATAAATAAAATCTTTAGAAAAAAAGAAAAAATACAACAAACCTAGTTTTTTAAGAGCTTTTTTTTTAACTTTTGGCTTATACAGTTCGAAAAGAATTCTGTAAGTCTTGAGGGTGCTAAAAATTGACAAAATGTTTAAAAACAGAATGGCTAATTTTTTTATTGAATTGTAACAGACTACAGTATATTAGTTTCAGGTGTACAACGGTAGTGATTCAGTATTTTTATACATTATGACTTGGTCCACTCAGTAGGTTTAGTTACCCTCTCACTGTGCAAACTTGTTACAGTACCATTGACTATATTTCCTGTGCTGTATTTTACAGCCCCATGACTTATTTATAACTGGAAGTTTGTACTTCTTACTACTTTACTCTTCACCTATTTTGCCTGCGCACCAGTGCCTCCCCTGTGGCAACCACCAGTTCTCTATATCTGAGCCTGTTTCTGCTTTGTTTTATTTATTTTGTTGTTTTAAAATATATTTTATAAAATATAATAATAAAAATAATAAAAACCAGAGGCTAGAATTGCACATAAAAGAACTAGGTATACAACTGAATAATAAAAATATTTTTCCTAGTTTAACTTGCATGTGTTTATTTAAAACAATTTTACTGTAGTTAACATACAGTGTTATATTAGTTTCAGGTGTACAATAAAATGATTCAACAATTCTATACATTTCTCAGTGTTCCTCATGATAAGTATACTCTTAATCCCCTGTATTTCATCCATACCCCCATCCACCTCCTGTCTGGCAACCATTTAAAGAGTCCGGTTTTTGGTTTGTCTCTTTATTATTTTGTTTCTTAAATTCCACATATGAGTGAAATCATATGGCATTTGTCTTTGTCTTTGACTTATTTCACTTAGCGTTATACCCTCTAGGTTCATCCATGTTGTTGAACATAGCAAGCTCTCATCCTTTTTTATGGCTGAGTAATACTCCATCGCATATATACCCCACATCTTCTTTATCCATTTGTCAGTTGATGGACACTTGGGATTGCTTCCATATTTTGCTTGTTGTAAATAATGCTGTAGTTAACATAGGGCTACACATATCTTTTCAAATTAGTGTTTTTGTTTTCTTTGGATTTTTGAGGAAACTCCATACTGTTTTTTACAGTGGCTATACCAATTTGCATTCCCACCAACAGTGCATGAGGGAACTTATTTCTCCACATTTTCACCAAGACTCGTTATTTCTTGTCTTTTTTTGATTCTAGCCATTCTACAAGTGTAAGGTGATACCTCATTGTGGTTTTGATTTGCACTTCTCTGATGATTAGTGATGCTGAGCATCTTTTCATGTCCCTGTTAGCCAGCTGTATGTCTCTGGAAACCTGTCTGTTCGGGTCCTCTGCCCATTTTTTATTTTGGTTGTATTTTCGTTACAAAGTTGTAGGAGTTTTTGGGTTTTTTTTAAAGATTTTATTTATTTTTTGACAGAGACACAATGAGAGAGGGAACACAAGCAAGGGGAGTGGGAGAGGCAGAAGCAGGCTTCCCGCGGAGCAAGGAGCCCAAAGCGGGGCTCGATCCCAGGACCCTGGGATCATGACCGGAGCCAAAGGCAGACACCCAACGACGACTGAGCCACCCAGGCGCCCCTGTAGGAGTTCTTTATGTATTTTGGATATCAACCTTTTATCAGATCTTACCCTTCATATTAACATACATTTGGGGATATATATATATATATAACATCCCCAAAACACACTGTGTTTATACTCAACACTTGGTTGAAGGATTATCCATTTTATAGCTCTATATCACAAAATATTAAAATAATAAAGTAATACAGGTAACTTAGTTCAGTCATGCTGTATATATGTACGTATGAGAATCATAACATTGCCTAAAAGCTTGAGAACACAAGTACACATCTCTGCCTGGCAGTTTTTAGGTCATTTGAATTTTGAGTTGAGTTTATCTCTTCAGGAAGAAAACAAACCAAAACTGGTGCTGGTAATATGGGCAGTGCCTTGGGACCTGATTGGCATGAAGGCTTGAATCTTAAAGGTACAAAAGAGGTATGTGTTCATATACTAATTAAACCTAAGATGCAATTTTAAATTCTTAAACCATTCGTTAAAGACTGGTCACAAATAAGTCAAACTCAAAAATTTTAAGATTTTACTTAAAATCCAAAGTGCTAGGACAGACAGGACCAATGGCACTTGGCCCGATTCCTTACCACAGGTGAGTATTCATTCATCTAAAACTGATTCGTGCCCTTCTTTTTAGTTCCCCAGGCAGAGAGATTTCCAGGCTCGGACTGCAGTGAATATAACTGTCCTATTTTAAATTAATCTTTTCTCAAAGGTCACTTCACATGCATTATAATATTTTGAAGATTATTAGATGAATTCTAAATAAAATACATATTTAACACTGTAATTGGATAAACAGATGACTTGCTTTTACTCATTTTATTAGATATTTATTTTTAAATAGTTAAAAGGCTGTGATATTTAAATACTGTAAGAAGCATACATGGAGTCCTTATTATTGTGTATGATTTCTTTTCAGCCTTGGGTAGTTTGGAGAGGAGCTGGCTTCATGGCATATCTAATTTTTGTGATAGAAATTATACAAAATCATTTTTTTCCTGCATCTTCAGATCCAAAGATTAATAGTATTTTTAACCTGAGAACTTCAGCAGTTTGGTTCACTAAACATTATCTCCTTTGTACTTGGCACTTTACTAAGGTTCTCGGATATCACAGTAAGTCGGCATGGACTTGCCCTCAAGAGGTTTTTAGAGTCTCTAGCAGTGTAATTTTTTAACAACTATATTTGTGATTATCACTGAGGCTTATACTTAAAAGCATGCCCTGCCAGTGCAACTGGTTGTTTTCTTAGGTTCTGAATGGATTTCTGCTCACTCCCTTCACACACACAAATTGAGAGGCTTACTTTGGGGCATCCAGTGTGTTTCCATTTATATTATAAGAATTATTTTTTCTGTATGTTTCTATAAGTGTATTGTAATTTTTTATAATCATTAGCAACCTAAGTCGTTTTTTGGGAATTGTATGGTGACCAGTATTTCTTTAGTTTTCTCATAAGATTCATATTGAAACTATGTGTGAAGTAAAGAAAATCTACCTTCAGGAAGAATTTAGAATTTCTAAGAAAAAGTCCTTGCCTTTTCCCAGAGACCATTCTAATCAGTCAGTGACAACTGATAAAGGTAAGTAATAAAATAAGGAAAAAAATACAATAACCAGTAATTTAAAAGGAAAAAACCTTACTTAATCTTACTATATTAAAAAACTTTAATTTCCATATGAAATTTGAACATAAAAAGTAAAAATGAAACAATTACTTAATAACGTAAGTCATTTTGTTTTCATTACTTAGTCTTCAAGTTTCCTAATAGTTTGTATTCAGCTTTACATTTTACATGGGGCTCCTGGTGCTTTGACCACCAGAATTCTGTGCGTCAATCAGAATATCTTGCAGATCAAAACAGTTATCAACTAAAAAAACTTTGATACTCTCAGAAGATGAAGTGACTTCCCCAAAATCAAACAAATTTCAATTTGGGATTAAGAAACAGATCTAATCCCTATTTCACACTTCCTGTGAGAACTAGCATATAAGACATTCCATGGTCTTTGAATTCTTTGAATCTTTCCATGGGAAAAGGTAGTGTTAGAGTTGGAATATGAATAGTAAGGGAAAACACTGAAAAGTGAGTAGTCTATTTGGACTAAATTCTCAGTGGAGTATAGTAGCTTAATAGTTTTAAAGAAATAATTTATAAAGTGATTGTCAGTTTAAAATCATTTTGTTGGAAGTTCTTTGTCTAAATTTGAAGGAAAAATGTTTAGAATGCTGTAATTTTGTAACTATACTGAAAACAAGGAGATAGTGCTGATTGCATTATAATTGTTTAAGCAGATGTGTCTTATAAAATTATTAAGGGGTACATTTTTTTTTTTTATTTTTTATTTATTTTTTAAAGATTTTATTTATTTATTTGAGACAGAGACAGAGCACATGAGAGGGGGGAGGGTCAGAGGGAGAAGCAGGCTCCCTGCCAAGCAGGGAGCCCGATGCGGGACTCGATCCAGGGACTCCAGGATCATGACCTGTGCCGAAGGCAGTAGCTTAACCAACTGAGCCACCCAGGCGCCCTTAAGGGGTACATTTTAAAGTCCTCTCCTGCTTTTTTCTTTCACTGTTTGTTCTAGGCATTATATTCACATAATGCTAATGACAGCTGGTGATTACATTTGAGAGTGAAGGTGGTTTGTTTGTTTGTTTGTTTGTTTTAAAGAGGTATGGCCTGTATATGTGGAATTGACTAATGAAAAGATATACGGCTGTGATTTCATTGTCAGTGCTACAGGAGTTACACCAAATACAGAACCTTTCCTCTGTGGCAACAATGTAAGGTGAACTATTTTGTCCTGCTATGAATATTTTTAAAGTAGTATGAGATTTCTAATTCTCAAGCATAAATAACTATTCATTGTTTTAGTGTAAAACTGTAACTTAAGGAAGTTGAAAACAATTTAGTTTACATTCATGTTTTATTTACAGTATTTCGTATTGCCTAAAGTCCTTAAGCAGTAAACGTCCCAGCGTAAGTGTCTTCATAAATAGGACATAATGCACAATTCATTTGTCTAAAGGTTGATGATTCTACTAGAGAAACTGTCTTGTATTTTCTGCCTTTTAGCATTTGAAGCTCAGAAAACTGAGGAGTATTGTAATTACGAGTGGGGTAGTCCCACAGTTACTGAGTATTCTTAATGTTGAAAGTCTAAGAATTTTTTAGCTGGGCTGTCCTAGTAGGATTTGAAATTCAGCTGAGTCGTCTAAAGTTGGCAGCTGTTTTTTACTCTCTCACTGAAGATCAGCATACCGAGGTGTAAAAATTTGACTTGTTCTTTTACTTGAGAGCAGAAAAGACCTCTTTCATTTTTCTTCCCACATATGCTTATCAGGAACCCTGTTTAGTTTGATCTAGGAGAAGACGGAGGCCTGAAGGTGGATGCTCACATGCACACGTCTCTCTCTGATGTCTATGCTGCAGGTGACATGTGCACCGCGTCCTGGAGGCCCAGCCCGGTGTGGCAGCAGGTAAGCCGGCATCCGCCATCACACCTTGTATCAGATTCCATCTGACGGTAAAGGAGTGAGTCACCACCAGCAAATCCAAATTTCTGGTTTTCCCACTTTGCTACTTTAAGTAGGAGGCTATCCTAGACATTTAAAAAAAAAGAATGTTTCCCTTTTGGTAAGTTATTATATAGTGATGGAACACACTGGTATGTCTTGTAATTGAAAAAGAATTATGGGCTATGACTTTTTCATCTTCAAATACTTACCAGCACTGTCCAGTGGAACTCTGTGATGACAGAAACGTTCTATACGTTTGCAGTGTCCAGTCAGGTAGTCACCAGCCTACATGTCTCTGTTGGCACTTAAGATGTGCTGAGACTGAGGAACTGAATTTTATTTACATTTAAGTTTAAATAGCTCCCTGTGTCTAGTGGCTACCAGACTAGACAGAGCAGCTTTAGATGAAGAAATAACATCCTGAGGTATAAACCGTATAGATGATGACCCCTTGCGATCCTGATGACCCAGTTCTGTCTCTGTGGGAATTATGACTGAAAAAATTCCCTCAAGCGACCATTCTTCCTCAGCCACACAACTCCGTCCAACTGGATGTCTGTGTCCTCCTGCCCTCACGGTGCTGCCCGCCGCCTCACGGTGGAGCAGAAATCCTTGAGGAAGATATTCAGACCTCGGCCATAGGCGAGGTGGTCTTAGGAGGAGTAGAGACACAGATAGATGTTACAGATAAAAGAACCAGGCAACACTTGGTGAAAGACTAGCTCCACAGGTAGAGATTCTCCTTCAGATTAACTGTGGAGTGTGAAGTAGCGGAAGGGCCAGATGCATTCTAAGAGGCACCTTCAATACTTCGTTTTTACAGAGATAAAAGTCATAGGAAGAGTGCTTTTGGCCTGTTTCTAAAGTGCTAGCTTCTTTTCAGTTTTTTTCTGTAATCATTCTGTGGCATATATGTCTTCAACTCTCAGGAATTGGCATTTGTGGGATTTTTTTGAACACTTTAAACCCTCTAAGAGGATAAATTATATCCTTATTATGTGTCATACTCTGCTACAGGCAATATCTGAAAACAAAACAGAGGTCTCTTGTTCTGAGTGAATCTAATAGACCTCATGTCTTAATTTGTAGAAGCAATAAGTACACTAATTAGTTTTACATGATCCAAGACCCAAACTGGAGGGACTCAGAGGCTGGTAGACATTAACAACGGTCCAACAGTGTAACACTGCTGGCCGCCTCCATTAGCCGTTCTTGAGTGTTGTGCTCAGTTTGCTCTGCTCCCTTCCCAGAATTAAAAAGTCTATCCATTCTACTTATTTTTGCACAAAAGGGTGTAGGTTAGCTTATTTAATTCTCTCAATAGCCATGGAATAGATGATGGTGTACATTTGTTTCAGGTGAAGAAGTTAAGGCTGTTAATAAAATATGTAGAAGAGTCAATGTCTTGACTTTCACAGCCAGTGTTCTATCAGGGATTTCTAAAATAAACATACAGTAAAGGAGAAATTAATGTAAGGGAAGAATTTAAAATTCCCAGCATCAGTTGCTGAAATCTGGTAAGATTTCCTGAGGCTGGACAACCAACTAATATATCGATTTAGCACCACAATCTAAGGATTAGGAAGAGGAATGAATTTTTCAGTGATAATTTGTCATCTCTACTTCTGATGATGAACTTACTCTGAAAAAAGAGACTGGTTAATTAGTAGTATTCTTACCTGGTATACCCTGAAATGTTGTCTTTATATGTAATCGTTTATTGAAACATACAGATTTGGTATCATCCTTTAATTTTAAAGGCAGTAATATCAAATAGCAAAATCAAGTTTGGTTAGTGTGGATTGGTAACTGCTTCTATGGCAAAGACAATCGAACTAGTCCTCTAGCTTGCTAGATCTAGCCAATCTCAAGGACTGTCAACAGTGAACCCCTTTAAGAAATTTTGTAAGGTACTGTTAAAGTAGAACAATGAAAACTTTTATGTCATAACATTTTTTTCTTTCAGATGAGGCTGTGGACGCAGGCTAGACAGATGGGATGGTATGCAGCAAAATGCATGGCTGCAGCTAGTTTAGGAGAATCTACTGACATGGACTTCAGCTTTGAACTTTTTGCTCATGTAACAAAATTTTTTAACTATAAGGTAAGATAGATAAGCAAATTAGTGCCTTTTTCTGCTTGTTAGTCTTATAACTAAAACCATGTAAATATTATTTTACAAAATTTCTTGGAAATCAGTACCTGGTATTATTGCTGGTCTTAATTCCTAATCATTACCTACCTTCCTGTGCTATACTGTTTCATAGTTAAGGGGGGAACCAATAGCTGTCATACTCAGGGATGAACCCAGTGCTTTCCCTTGCATATTCTTCATGACTCTAAGCTGATGCAGTCCAGATCCTAGATATTTTTAATGTTCAGAGATTGTGGTGGTGTCATCTGTACAACAAATGCACTGCCACTCATTTATTTCTAGAGGAACAACATAGTATAACTGCATATAGTGTTTCCTTTTTGGTACTCACTAGAATCATGTTTTTATCCCCACCTATAGGTTGTATTGCTGGGAAAATACAACGCACAGGGCTTAGGTTCAGATCATGAATTAATGCTGAGATGTACCAAAGGACAAGAGTACGTCAAAGTTGTCATGCAGAATGGGCGAATGATGGGAGCTGTCTTAATTGGTGAAACTGACTTAGAAGAAACATTTGAAAACTTAATTTTAAATCAGACCGATCTTTCATCATATGGAGAAGATCTGCTAGATCCAAATATTGATTTAGAAGATTATTTTGACTAAAAAAGGCATTTCAAGAACTACAGAAAGTTCCAAATAACACAAAGTCACAATAAGGTAAATGCACTGATTAAATGAAGAATACAGAAGTGATAATGATTTCAGTGGGAAAATATATGTAAATTATTTGAACTTTACAACACAAAACTGACCACTTATGTAAATGTAAGGATTTAAGTTACTCATTTCTGATTTAGCTAAGTTGTTATCTACTTAGCCAACAACTTGGTCTGGCATGCCAGAGTCATTCTGATTGTGAAATCTCAGAGACGGTTATGGTTTCAGATTTATATTAATACCTTATTGTGTTTATGTTTGGATTCTACAGGTGTTATGAGCTGAAATAACTCCCTGTCTGTAATAAGCCTTTGTAAAATATTCCATATGATAACTTCGCTATCAAATGTTGGTTATATCAAAAGAAAATAAACATATCAAGGCATAAGAGTTTAAGATAATTTTTGATGTGAAATACTCAAGTTCAAATAACTGACAGTATGAAATGAGAAAAATGTAAAATACTTAAGTCCAGTACTTCAGAGATAAGTTCCATATGTATAAAATATTAATAAAATTTGTCTTAAACTGTTTTCTTGGAAAATAAACACCTATCTCATGCATCATCAATTTATTCTTAGATTGCTAAAGCATGTTTGCAGACTTCTGAAAGTTACCTGGATTTTTTTTCTTCCCTCTTTTTATCAGCTCCTTCAGAATGAATCTACAAATAAAAACAAAGCAAACATTCTGGTCAAAACTCAGTGGTTCCATTTTCTCTTCAGATTAATACCACTGGTTCTTCTATATCAGCTCTTCAGTTAAGTGTCTAGTGGTCTTGTTTTTCTACTCAAATATGAGCCCTATCCTGAAGGGACATGCTGTCAGAGACACAGCCGTACGTGGCATGCTTTTGCAGGCTTGAGAGTATTGAGTGTGGGAGAGTCGTTGATTCTCGACCTCTGCTGCTCAGGCCGACTTCTCAACCAATGTTGTGAGGGCAGGGTGCATCGCAAATTAGACAACACTAAAATGGATTTTTCCTCTTCTGAAAGGTTGGAAACCCTTGTCTATATTAAAATTAATAGACTAGTTTAAATTCTGTTCCCTAATATCTCTACAGAAAACAAAGGTATGTTCTGGACCCAGGACAGTACTATCCCATAAGCTTTAATGTGTTTTTTCACTATATAGAAATTAATAGCCAGTTACCCTGAAACAGCTCTGCATGGGCTTCTTTACTTGCATGGTGATAAGATGTGCATCACTATTCAGATTAGCTTTAGATCCTATTTTCAAATATGAAGTCTCTGTGGAAGGTGTAGGCCAACAATCAGAAAGGTTTTAAGAAATTATAAAAAAAAAAAATAAGTGCAATAATTTTAATATACTGATATAAAACTTGCACAAAACAAATACTTTCTATAAATTGTATTTGTAAATTTTATATGGCATTTAAAAGTTTACATGAAACAACTGGAAAACCACTTGTTCTGTTGCAGTTATAAAGACAACACGAAAGGACAAGAAATGGATTGTATATACTTAAGCTACTGCTATAGAAGAAGGTGTGCAGTAATTTTCACCAGGTCTTTATGAGAAGTTTGGGAGGAGCAACACCTACATCTCTCAATCAGTTTCAGTGGAGTAAGCTTTTCATTCAGATCCTTTGCCTCCTTCAGGATCTTGATTAGATCTCTGCAGTGTGCTGTTATATTCTTTCACCTGCTGTAATGAGACAGGCGACTGGGATTTAGAAATTAAGGACAGGCTAGTCTAAGTGGTTAAACTGGCTTAAAATGAGCCATCAACATGCACCACCCTGAACACTGATTTAATTTGTTCTGAACCCAAACTAGGCTATTCCTCAAGTCAATCACTAAGTTATAAGCTGGTTACCAGAAGGTCTTGGGGTATGCTCTGTGAACCAGGGTGTCTGCCAGACATGACTGAGAGTTAGAAGAGAATCAGTCTATTCTTTTTTTTTTTTCCAGTCTTTTTTGTTATGTTAGTCACCATACATCACATCATTAGTTTTTGATGTAATGTTCCATGATTCTTGTTTGCGTATAACACCCAGTGCTCCATGCAGAACGTGCCCTCTTTAATACCCATCACCAGGCTAGCCCATCCTCCCACCCCCCTCCCCTCTAGAACCCTCAGTTTGTTTTTCAGAGTCCATAGTCTCTCATGGTTCACCTCCCCCTCCGATTTCCACCCCTTCATTCTTCCCCTCCTGCTATTTTCATATTTACTGGATTTGTGCTCATTGAGCAATAGTCTGAAAACTATGGCTTCCTCGGTACTCTGATTTAGAGACAAGAATGTCCTGGTCAGATATTCCTAATTATTGATTCTAGCACCCTAATTTATATATATCAGACTCTCGTTAATGTGGTCAGTATAATGCAGTATAATAAACGCATATACAAGTTTCTCTAGTTGCAAAGTTAAAATTGTAATGACCTTCACCCACCAAGGCATCAGAACTCTGTGGGGGGTAACTGGTTAGTCCAGCTTTTCAGACACAACATACACACAGGATGAAAAAAGTTAAAATGCAGCACCAAAATACTGCTAAATTAGTGTCTTATGAGTGGTTAGCCATTATCTGGTTCAAAAATGATTGACTCTAATCTCTCTTTTGCATTAAATTTCTCTTCCCAATCAGGGACTATAAAGTATTAGAGATTAGCCTTTTCTTGTATAAATAGTATTTCTGTTCAGAGGAATTTACACCTCTCCCTTCAATTCTTAAAAACATGCCCTTAGTATAGCAATATAAAATAGATGCATACACATATCACTTTTCCTTTTATTTACCTTGTTTTAAAACTTTGAGTTACTTTTGAACCTAGAAAATGCTATTCACAGCTTGTTTAATCCATTTTGGGGTCTAATATTGCCCCCCATGTAGTCCTAGCTATATATATTAGCCTATAAAAATTTAAAAACAATGAACTAGGGAGTGTTCCAGTCTAAGATGGTGACACAGGAAGATCCTGAACTCCCCTCATGGGCACACCAAATCTACACCTATTTATAGGCAATTCCTCCTGAAGAACAACTGAGGGCTCACTGAACAGCTTCTGTACAACAACACAGACCACCTAGAGAACAGCGAGAGAGACTGAGAGGTGGTAACAAAGGGTGACCCCACCCCCGATGCTGCAAACTGCAGTGCAAAGGATAGTAACAAGGTCCAGGAGCAGATTTGTCTACCTGGGCCACAGAAAATAAAAGCCATGGCTTAAAAGAGCAACCAGAATATAAAGGAAATAGTTCTTGAACCCTGCTAACTATCTCTGGGTTGGAGGGTCCAGTGAGTACCACAGTTTATGTTCCCCCACCACCTTGACAGCATAGATGGGAGCAGGGTCCAGGTGCCCTATCAGCCTACCACCTCAGTGAGCCCTGGGCCCCCAAAGCACACCAGCCCCAGCTGTCCCACCAAGGCAGCCCCATGGTGGTGCACACGAAGACAGCCCTGGTCAGTGCTCACTACAGCTGCAGCTGTCTTGCCACACTGAGGCAGGCACAAAGCACCCTGGAACACTGCAGGCCTGCACTGCTTTGGCTTCAGATGGCTTTCTAGGGCACCCCTGGCTGATGCCTTTTTTCAGATCCAGCTGCCTGGCCAGGACAACCTGGCTTACACCTGCTTCAGCTGTCCTTCCAGTGCACTGTCTAGAGAACCCTAGGGCAATCCCAGTCCATGCCCATTTCAGCTATAATTACCCTTGCCAGTTGGCGCCCTGCACAAAGCACCTAGGGACCCACCAGCCAGCAACCACTTCAGCTATGACTGCCCCCACCAGGGCACCTTCCACACACTCCAGAGCACCCCAGCTTACCCCCACTTGAGTTTCAGCCATTCTGCTAGGGTGTCCTCTGCACAGAGAACCCTGGGACCACCCACAGCTTACAACCACTTCAGCTTCAGGTGTCCTGCAGGGTGCCACTGTGCATAGAGCCCAGGGACCACACTAGCTGGCACCCACTTCAGCACTAGCTGTCCTGCCAGAGCATCCTCTGTGTGGAGAGCCACCAGCTTGAACACATTTACCTTCAGCTGTCCTGCCAGGGCACCCTCTGCAAAAAGCCTCAGGACCCACCCCCAGCCCACACCCACTTAATCTCCAACCATTCCACCAGGGCAGCCCCAGTATGGAGCACCCTGCAATCCCCAACCCATGCCAGCCACAGCTCCAGCCAGCCAGTAAAAGTCACCAGGTATATACAGTTTACATAGGGGACAACCACATACCAAGACCGTTCCTTCAAGTTTAGGAAAAGTAGCTGTTCTGCCTAATTCATAGAAAGACACAAAGTCAAGCAAAATGGGGAAAGGAATATGCCCCAAATGAAAGAACAAGACAAAACCTCAGAAAAAGAAATAAATGAAACAGGGATGAGCAATGTGCCTGATGAAGAATTTAAAGTAACGATCATAAAGATGGGCACTGGGTTGGAGAGAAGAGTAACTCAGTGAGAACTTCAACAAAGACCTGGAAAACATAAAAAACCAGAGCTGAAGAATACAACTGAAAAGAAAAAACACTAGAAGGAATCACAAATAGACTAATGAATGCAGAAGAATGATCTGGAAGATGGGGTAATGGAAAGCACCCAAGCAGACAGCAGACATAAATATTTTAATTTTTATTTCTTTTTCTTAAGTAAACTCTATGCCCAACATGGGGCTTGAACTCACGATCCGGAGATCAAGAGTCACATCCTCCTTCATCTGAGCCAGCCAGGTGCCCCCCAAAAATAAAGAATTTTTTAAAATGAGGTTACGTTAAGTGATCTGTTGGACAGCATCAAGTGAACAAGCATTCATATTATAGAGGTCCCGGAAGGAGAAGAGAGAAGGTGGTAGAAAATTTATTTGAAGAATTATAGCTGGAAACTTCCCTAACCTAGGGAAGGAAACAGACATTCAGATTCATGAAGCACGTAGAGCCCCTTGAGAAGATAAACTCAAGAAGCTCAACACCACAACACATAATTAAAATGTCAAAGGCTAAAGAGATAATTGTAAAAGCAGTGAGAGAGAAACAAAAAGTTATGTTCAAGAGAAACTCCACAAGGCTATCAACTGATTTTTCAGCAGAAACTGCAGGCCTGAAGGGAAAAAAAGAAAACAAAAACCCCTGCAATCAAGAATTGCACAAAGGGGGAGCCTGGGTGGCTCAGTTGGTTATGCAACTGCCTTCGGCTCAGGTCATGATCCTGGAGTCCCTGGATCGAGTCCCACATCGGGCTCCCTGCTCGGCAGGGAGCCTGCTTCTCCCTCTGACCCTCCCCTCTCTCATGTGCTCTCTCTCTCTCTCATTCTGTCTCAAATAAATAAATAAAATCTTTTAAAAAAAAAAGAATTGCACAAAGGGGCACCTGGGTGGCTCAGTTGGTTAAGCTGCTGCCTTCAGCTCAGGTCACAATCTCAGAGTCCTGGGATCGAGCCCTGTGTCAGGCTCCCTGCTCAGCAGGGAGTCTGCTTCTCCCTCTCCCTCTGCCTCTCTCTGGCTCGTTCTCTCTCTCTCTGTCAAATAAATAAAATCTTAAAAAAAAAAAAAAAATACCCAGCAAGATTATTACTTGGAATTGAAGAAGAGATAAAGAGTTCCGAAACAAAAGTTAAAGGAATTCATCACTATTAAACTGGCATTACAAGAAGTGCTAAAGGAAATTATGAATAAAAAGATATAAAACATGGCAACATATATATAAACCATGGAGGGGGGAATAAAAAAGAAGTTCCTTTAGAATGTGTTCAAACTTAAATGACCATCAACTCAATATAGACTGCTTTATAGTTAGGATGTTATATATGAACCCAAAGTTCATATATAACCACAAACACCAAACCTAGAATAGGTAAAAAAAAAAAAAAAAAAAAAGGGGGGGGGGAGGGGAGAGTACAGTATACAGAATATAGTCAATGGTACTGTAACAGTGTTGCATGGTGACACATGGTAGCTACACTTGTGATGGGCACAGCATAATGTATAGAGTTGCTGAATCATTATGTTGTACATCCGAAACTAATATAATATTGTGTGTCAACTATACTCAAAAAAGTAAAAAGAAAAAGAATAATAATAAAAGAGAAGGTGAAACAAAATAGTGCAGAAAGTCAGCAATCACAAAGAAAGAGAACAAGGGAAGGAACAGAAGAACTACAAAAACAACCAAAGAACAATCAACAAAATGGCAGTAAGTACGTAACTATCAATAATTACTTTAAATGTAAATGGTCTAAATGTTCCACTCAAAAGACACAGGGTGATGGAATGGATTAAAAAAACAAAGACACAGGTATATGCTGCCTACAAGAGACTTACTTCAGGCCTAAAGACACATACAGGCTGAAAGTGAAGGAATGGAAAAACATATGCAAATGGAAGCAAAAAGAAAAACCGGAGTAGCAGTACATACATCAGACAAAATAGACTTTAAAACTAAGACTGTATTGGGCACCCGGGTGGCTCAGCCAGTTAAGCGTCTGCCTTAGGCTCAGGGTCCTGGGATCGAGCCCCGCGTCGGGCTCCCTGCTCAGCGGAGAGTCTGCTTCTTCCTCTCCCTCTGCTGCTCCCCCTGCTTGTGTGCTCTTTCTCTGTCAAATAAATAAAATCTTTAAAAAACAAACAAACAAACAAAACTAAGACTGTATCAAGAATCAAAGAAGAACATTACATAATGATAAAGGTACCAATCCAACAAGAGGATATAAGGATTGTAAATACCTATGCACCCAACATAGGAGCATCTAAATATATCAAGCAGGAGCCCCTGGCTGACTCAGTAGGAAGAATATGTGACTCTTGGTCTTGGGGTCAGTTAGTCTGAGCCCCACACTGGATGTAGAGATTACTTAAATAAATAAAAATTTAAAAAATGCTAAGAAAAAAATACACAAAGTAAACACAACCAGATAGAGGGAGAAATGGATGGTAACACAATAATGATAGGGAACTTAAACACTTCATTTACATCAATGGATACATCATCCAAGCAGAAAGTCATAAAGGATACTATCTTTGAATGACATGTTAGACTAGATGAACGTAACAGATATATACAAACATTCCATCCAAAAATAGCAGATTACACATTCAAGTGCACATGGAGCATTCTCTAGAACAGATCACATTAGGGAACAAAATAAGTCTCAATAAATTTAAGAAGACTGATTATATTATGCATCTTTTCCGACCACAATAGTATGAAACTAGAAATCAATCAGAAGAAAAAAACTGGAAAAAACACAAACACGTGGAGGCTAAAAAACACGCTACTACACAACCAATGGGTCAACAAAGAAGACATTTAAAAAATACATGGAGACAAATGAAAATGAAAACACAATGGTCCAAAATCTTTGGGACACAGCAGAAGCAGTTCTATGACAGGTAAATTTATAGCAATATAAACCTACCTCAAGCAACAAGAAAAATCTCAAGTAAACAATCTAACCTCATACCCAAAGGAAACAGAGAACAAAACCCAACATAAGTAGTAAGGATATAATGAAGATCAAAGCAGAAGTAAATGAAATAGAGACTAAAGAAAAAAAGATGATCAAGGAAACCAAGAGCTGGTTCTTTGAGAAGATAAATGAAATTGATGAACTTTTACCCAGACTCACCAAGAAAAAATGAGAGGAGCCAAATAAAATCAGAAATGAAAGAGAGGTAACAATTGACATCACAGAAATACAAAGGACTGTAAGAGAGTATTATGAAAAATCATATGCCAACAAATTGGACAACCTAGAATAAATGGATAAATTCCTAGAAACATAGAATTTTCCAAAACTGAATAAGGGAGAAATAGAAGTCTGAACAGACCAATTACTAGTAACAAGATGGAAGTGATAATCAAAAAATTACCAACAAAGTCCAAGACCAGATGGATTCTTAGGTACATGCTACCAAACACTCAAAAAAGA
Source organism: Neomonachus schauinslandi (assembly GCF_002201575.2). Lineage (NCBI taxonomy): Eukaryota > Metazoa > Chordata > Mammalia > Carnivora > Phocidae > Neomonachus > Neomonachus schauinslandi. The sequence continues at coordinate 84,399,425 of NC_058407.1, read as the reverse complement.
GTTAATATCTATTCTCCTCAAACTATACCAAAAAAATAGAAGTGGAAGTAAGGCTTCCAAATACATTCCATGAGGCCAGACTTACCCTGATAGCAAAACCAGACAAAGACAACAGACAAAAAGAAAACTACAAGCCAGTATCCACAATGCACATAGATGCAAAAATCCTCAACAAAATATTAGCAAACCACTTTTAGCAATACATTAAAAGGATTATTCATCACAATCAAGTAGAAGTGATTCTGTGGATACATGGATAGTTCAATATTTGCAAATCAATTACACATTTATAAGAGGAAGGGTAAAACCATATGATCTCAATAGATGCAGAAAAAGTATTTAACAAAATTCAACATCTGTTCATGATAAAAACTCAACAAAGTGAGTTTAGAGGGAACATACCTCAACATAATAAAGGCCATACTTGAAGATTTTGCAGCCTACATTCAATGGTGAAAAAGTGGCAACTTTTGCTCTGTGATCAGGAGCAAAACAAGGATTCCACTGTCATCACTTTTATTCAACATAGTACTGGAAGTCCTAGCCACAGCAATCAGATAAGAAATAAAAGAAACCCATATTGGTAAGGAAGAAGTTAAAATGCCACCATTTACAGGTGACATAATACTATACAAAGAAAACCCTAAAGACTACACCAAAAAGTATCAGAATAAATGAATTCAGTAAAGTTACAGGATACAAAATTAATATATAGAAATCAGCTACATTTCTATACACTAATGAAGTAGCAGAAAAATAAATTAAAAACAATTCCATTTACAACTGTGCCAAACATAATAAAATACCCAGGAATAAACTTAACCAAGGAGGCAAAAGAACGTGTACTCTGAGAACTATAAAACACTGATGAAAGAAACTGAAGATTACAGAAGCAAATGGAAAGACAATGCTCATGGATTGGAAGAATACTGGTAAAATACCTACTCCACAAAGCAATCTACAGATGCAGTGCAATCTCTATCCAAATACCAACAGCATTTTTCACAGAACTAGAACAAATGATCCTAAAATTTGTGTGGAACCACAAAAGACCTCAAACAGCCAAAGAAATCTTAAGAAGAACAAAGCTGGATTTCAAATCCCACATTTCAAGATATACCACCAGTGTAATAATCAAAACAGTATGTTACTGGCACAAAAATAGACACAGATCAATGGAACAGAATAGAGGGCCCAGAAATAAACCCACACTTCTATGGTCAATTAATCTATGACAAAGGATGCAAGAAAATACAATAAAGAAAAAGATGGTCTCTTCAATAAATGGTGCTGGGAAAACTGGACAGCTACATGCAAAACAATGAAACTGGACCACTTTCTTATACTACATACAAAACCAAACTCAAAATGGATTAAAGACCTAAACATGAAACCTCAAACCATACAATGTCAGAAAAGGACATAGACAGTAATTTCTTTGACATTGGTCATAGCAACATTTTTCTAGATATGTCTCCTAACACAAGAGAAACAAAAGCAAAAATAAATTACTGGGATCACACCAAAATAAAAGGCTTTTGCACAATGAAGAAAATCATCAAGCTTTTACACAATGAAGAAAATCATCAACAAAACTAATAACCTACTGAATGGGAGAAGATATTTGCAAATGACATATTCAATAAAGGGTTAGTATCCAAAATAGATAAAGAACTTACTAACTCAACACCAAAAAAAGCCCCAAATAATCCAATTAAAAAATGGGCAAAGGACCTGAATAGACATTTTTCCAAAGAAGACATACAAATAGCCAATAGAAACATGAAAAGATGCTCACTATCACTAAACATCAGGGAAATACAAATGAAAACCACAGTGAGATATCACTTCACACCTGTCAGAAGGGTTAAAATCCAAAAGACAAGAAACAACAGGGCTGATGAGGATGGGGAGAAAAGGGAACCCTTTTGCATCATTGGTGGGAATACAACTGGTGCAGCCACTGTGGAAACCAGTATGGTGGTTCCTCAAAAAATTAAAAATAGAATTACCATGTGATCCAGTAATTCCACTGGGTATTTACCCAAAGAACTTGAAAACACTAATTTAAAAGATATATGTACTCCTATGTTTATAGCCAAGATATGGAAGCAACCCAAGTGTCCATTGACGGATGGATAAAGAAGATGTGGTATGTATATACAATGGAATGTTACTCAGCCATAAAGAAGAATGAGATCTTGCCATTTGCAACAATACGAATGGACAGAGGGTATTATGCTAAGTGAAATAAGTCAGACAAAGACAATACCAAAGGATTTCACTTATATGTAGAATCTAAGAAACAAAACAAAGGAATAAGCAGAAAGCAGAAACTGACCCACAAATACAGAAAACAAACCGACGTTTGCCAGAGGGGAGGGAAGTGGGGGGATGGGTAAAATGGATGAAGGGCAGTGGGAGTACGGGCTTACAGTTATGGAATGAGTAAGTCATGCGGTGAGAGGTACAGCACAGGGAATATATAGTCAAAGGTACTGTAACAGCACCGCACGGTGATGGACAGTAGCTGTACTTGTGGGCAGCACAGTGCGCAGACTTACGGAATCACTACGTTGTACACCTGATACTAACGTAACACTACTTCAGTTAGAAAAACTGTGAACTCACCAACGTCTTCACAACAATTATCACACATTCTGTTGCATGCTTCTGAATTCCACACTTCATCAAAATGTTGAGCTATCAATACACGGCGACACCTGCAAACACATTTAGAGATACAAATTATTAAATGACCTAAGAAGTTTTAAGAATGCCTATTTCAAAACACAGAGTTATAGACTATATTAGTTTCCTATTGCTGTCATTAACATTACCACAAACTTAGTGGCTTAAAAAAACACAGATTTATTATCTTACATTTTTACAGGTTAGAAGTCTGACATGGGTCTCCTTGGCTTAAAATTAAGGTGTCAGCAGAGATGGATTTCTTCTGGCGGCTTTAGGGTGGAATCTTTTCCTTGTCCTTTCCAGTTTCTAGAGAATTCGTGTATTCCTTGGCTCATGTCCCCCTTTCCTCCATCTTTAAAGCCAACAAGTATCATTCTGACCTTTCCTGCTTCCTTCCACATTTAAGGACCCTTATGATTATACTGGACCCATCCAAACAACCCAGGGTTATATCCCAATTTTAAGCTCAGCTGATTAGCAACCTTAATTCACATTTGCAATCTTAATTCTCTTTTGCCATGGAAGGTAAATTACCGTTTCCAGGAATTTGGATGTAAACAGCTTTGGGGAACTATTCTTCTGCCTACTACATACAATTTTTTCCATATGTACCTGATAAACATTGCTTTTAGAAGTTGTCTGGGATTCACTTTGAGATTCAGTATTTTGCAGCTATTAAGAGAATCTTCCTGATATTAAAGCATTTTCTTGTATTTTACAGTATCAGTTTGACTCTAAATCCCAAAATACGCTTCTTGAGAGTTTACTGGATATCTAAGGAAATTTTCATTTTCTTATTATCTAGATTGTTGCACCACCTATAGAAAAGAAATGACATTTTCTGTCACTGTCCAGTAACTGCTTATCAGTTCAAAATTTTTGAATCCTTTTTAGGATGGCAATAAGAGTATAAAGATGACTACTACTGAAAAGGGACCTAAAGGTCTAAAACCACCCTAAATAGATTTAAATCTTTCTCTTTTTTTTTTTTTTTGAAGATTTTATTTGAGAGCCAGAGAGCATAAGCGGGCATAGGTGGCGTGGGGGGAGGGGCAGAGGGAAAGGGAGACGCAGACTCCCTGCTGAGCAGGGAGCCTGAGGCACTGACCTGAGCCAAAGGCAAATGCTTAACCCACTGAGCCACCCAGACACCCCTAAATTTATTTCTTAAGGAAAAACTTAACCCTGCTCTCAACTATTTCATCAACCCATCAGCTGGTGAGATGGTACCTGTTACCGAGCCAAGCTCAGCTCTCAAAATGCCAACCGTATATACCTTTTCAAAATTAGTAAAGCATGTAGCTGTATGCCAGAGCCAGAGAGAAAAGGCTTGGACTCACTGTCAATTTAGATCAAAACTTTCAATAAAAGGGGGATGGGTGAAATAGGTGAAGGGGATTAAGAGGTATAATCTTCCAATTATAAAATAATCAGGGGATAAAATATACAGCAGAGGGAATACAGTCCATTATATTGTAACAACTCTGTAAGGTGACAGAGGGTCCCTAGACTTACTGTGGTGACCATTTCAAAATGTATATGAATACTGATTCACTATGTTGTATACCTGAAACTAATACAATATTGTATGTCAATTATTCTTCAATTAAAAAAAATCATCCCAATATGCTTGTTTTACTGCGGCGCCTGGGTGGCTCAGTTGGTTAAGCTACTGCCTTCGGCTCAGGTCATGATCCTGGAGTCCCGGGATCGAGTCCCGCATCGGGCTCCCTACTTGGCAGGGAGTCTGCTTCGCCCTCTGACCCTATCCCCTCTCATGTGTTCTTTCTCTCTCATTCTCTCTCTCTCAAATAAATAAAATCTTTAAAAAAAAAAAAAAATGCTTGTTTTACTTAAATAAAAAAGAAAGAACAATAAAAAATAGTTTTGGAGGATTATCAGGGAGAGAGAGTATCTCTTCTTGAATTAAGGCAGATCTGAGGGTTCATGTACTGGTTCCCACCCTTCAGACATTTGCTTTTACAGGTTTGTACTTGATATTCTACCAGTGTATTTACTTACTGAGCAAGTATTCAAAGTAATTTCATAGACTTTCATATAGTGCTTATGTTTAAGTAACAAGTTATAAAAATGTATGTGGCTTACTTGCTTATGTTTTGACAGTATGATACCATCTCATAAAAGCTTCTGTTGTCCCATATTTTCCATCACCACCACTGAACTTATTCTGAATATATCCCCAAAGCCATAATACAAAATACAGTCCGCTTTCATGTCATCTCAACCTATAGTGTGAGAAATCTTGAGATTGCATAATTACTTGAAAATTTCAAAATATGCAAAAATAATATATATAAAATCAGCTGGCAACACTTTATAGTCTAAATATATCACATCTAGAAATTTCAGAGATGTGCAAGGTAATTTGTAGCAACTGCCCTCAAATTATAAAAAGAAAAAAATGACTAAAGAGACATCAACAATCAGCTTAAAAAATATGTGCATAAATAATCTAGTTATTGAAGTTATAAATTTGAAACCACTAATTAAAAATTCAGAAGGCAAAGATGAACATCAAATTATCTTAGCAAACACAGGAAACAATTCATAACACTCCCATATAAGTAAGATAAGCATTTAAATACATAAGTACAAATAAGTATAAAACTGCAAAAAAAGACTTCATTGTTCTAAAAATACTAGCTAATAAAAACACAGAATCGTTAAACCTCATCTATAGTGTGTTTTCTAGAAAAGCTTTGTTAAAAGTTACTTCTGGATAGGAGTTATACATACCTGCACATCCACGCTCTTGGTAATAATTTTCAATAGATTTACTCATTGAATGATGAATAACAAACCTCACATCTGCTATATCAATTCCCATACCAAATGCAACCTGTTTACTGTTGCCACTAGTAATTAAAATGTTTAACATTATATGTTAATTAAATTAAGTTAAAATATTTTAAAATGTTAATTAGACTTCTATTGAAGGTATATACTTAACCTGAATTTCACTGGCTGACCATCTTCGATGAACATTGGTCTTATCTTCTGGTTCCATATTGGCATGGTACGCTCCTGCGTGAATTCCCAGCTTCTGTAAACTAACTGTAACTTGCTTGGAGTCTAAGAAAAGCAATATATTCCTGTAGTAAAATACGTCCAACTGTTAGATATATATAATTTTTTAACATACATTCAAGATACTGATTAATACAATGCATGGGGGGAAAAGATTTAGAAAAGATTCCAAGGTCCTGAACATGTATGACTTTCTGGTATAATTCAAGATTTGATCAGCAGCTTGCTCTAAAGCACAAATAAGCCCTGGGCCACCAGTGTTGGTTCCCATTACCTAGTTTTTCTCTCGAGTATGATGTGAAAAGTTTCCTGTGCAAGTGACTGGGGACCTGCACTGAACACAGGTAACAGATTTCTCTATTTGCAGGGCTGGCCTAAACTTCTCATGTGCTGACTGATATACCCTCTGAAGCTCCAGGTGGGATAAAAAGCTGCAGTCTTTCTCAAATTTGACCCTGGAGCTCCTTTCACCCAGTATACCATTAATATCTCCTGAAAATCTGTAGAAGAGCTTTGAAATGCTACTTTTACACAAACTCTGTGCTTCAGTAACACCTGTCTATGCATTAATCCTGGAACACATAGACAAATACTCTCAACTCCATCTACAGTTAATTCATTCAATATGTACTATTTATTCCTTAATGTGTCCTTTGCTATTAAAGGTCTGTTTTTTACATTCCTTCAGAAAATCACCATTTAACCTTCTATCTTATACACAGTGGATACTTACTAAACATGTGCTGATAATTAGCATTATGTCATTAGGTCCACTACTTAAAGCAATTAGGTGTAAATAAACAAAAATAAATCAAACAGTGTAACTCTTATAATCTGTCCCATGAGCAAATGACACACCCAATTTCTAAGATCACCAAGCAAATTCATTTTATCATACCATTTTCAAGTATCTTCTGCCATATACTAGTATTTTTGGCTGCTAATCATTCATTGGTAGATTAGTGTAATATTAATTACTTTTCAAAAGTTCTGAGTCTTCAAAGTTGGTTTGTTTTCATATTACCTCACTGCCCTTTGTATCTCCCATTAATGACCTTTACAATACCCTCTATAAAAACTTCAGTGTTGGAGGGCTTCTGCCAAATCTAAGAAAAAGCTAACTTATTACACAGTATATTAATAGGACCATCCATGTAGCCATTTGCTTACAATTTTCAGGGTGCCATGCTTTTATGGGCACAGTGCTTTTTCTCTTACTCTTATATTCACCTCCTCTGACCCTGCCACCTCCCAGGCTCTTCTTGATCCTTAGTTGTGAATTTGCCAGGGATGAGGGGGCACAGGAGCAGTGAACAACTTAAAAAGATGGAGACATTTTTATTTTCTGATGCTATTTTTATAAAAACATAAAACATGGCATTAATAACTTCAGTGAAAACTCAGAAAAATATTGTCTATTCTTAAAAGGATGAGAAACAATGAAAAAACAGCTGTTAAGTTATATAATCTAAATAGAATATTAGCAAATCTTTAATGGCGTATTAATGTTGTATTTTTTAAAAAGATTTTATTTATTTATTTGACAGAGAGAACACAAGTAGGCAGAGCGGCAGACAGAGGGAGAGGAAGAAGTAGACTCTCCGCCAAGAAGGGAGCCTGATGTGGGGATCGATCCCAGCACCCTGGGATCATGACCTGAGCCGAAGGCAGCCGCTTAACCAACTGAGCCACCCAGGTGCCCCATGTTGAGTTATTTTTAAATGACTTCAATAGAGATGTCATTAGGGTCCTTGGTATCAATCTTCACCTTCCCTCCATACCTGCACAAGAATGTGCATCAATTTCACAAGGCGATGTCTTTTACTTAACCCAGCCAAGGATTATGCAGCAACAGAGATACATGAAGAAAGCATTAATTACTGATCTGCTTATAATCACCTCCTGATTTTAAAAACTTTTAAACAGAGTTAACTGTTACTCATGTAAATAAACATAATGAAAAGGCAACCTCAGCTGCAATCCTTCACAAAAGTAACAAACTGACATAGAAGTTACACACCTTATAATAAAGATTTGGCCGATTAAAAGAAGCCATGAAAGTAAAACACTTGTCCACACATAGTATTTTCTGGGCATCCTTCAGAATATGGCTTGTCTCAGTTGCAGTCAGCCCTATTGGAGTGGTGTTAGGGAACTGCCGCTTCAAGACACCAAGTGCCTTGTAATCTGGAAAAGAAAAAAACAAGTGGCCCGCTTTCTACCCTTAAGGAGTAAATGACATCTTACCATTAAGCAGTTAAGCAATGGTTGCTGGATTTTCTTTCTCCAGCTCGAGATATCTAATCTGCAGTTGGCTGCCTGGCCTTTCAGAGTAAGCAGGCTACTTCTAACTGGTTCTTCAGAAACACTGTTCTGGCCCGCAGGAGAATTCGCTGTTGAAGAGAGGGAATACTAACACATTTCCAGTAAGCTGTGCGCTGGTCTGCACCCTCTGACCAGTGGCTCCAAGAGACAGTGGGAATGGCCATAGCGTGTGGAATCTCTTACAACTGACAAGAGGTAAAAGAGGCCATCAGCCAAACCCCTGCTACCACCACTATCCTCCAAGTGTGGCAAAATCACACCAGAGCTTTTGGTGAATGTGCTGGTTTTTATAGAACTTATTTCCAGGAAACCATTCTGGGCTCATATTTGTCATGAACGTTTCCATCACTAGATGAGTTGTCCTTAAGTACTTGAACTACTTGGAGAAAGTGGAAAGGAACTGCGGTCAAAACTGCTAAATGCAAAGCTAGAGAACTACTATGAAAACAGCGAAGGTTGTGGTTGGGGAAGTCGTGAAGGTTTCAAGGAAATTAACATTTGAGTTGGGTCTTGAAGGACATGAGAAACTCACTAGGAAGGGCAGAAGAAACCACCAGGCAGAGACAAAGCACATTCACTGCAAAGACGCCGGCATGAAATGACCTGTCATAATCAGACAACAGCCAGCAGGTCCATCGGGCTAACTCACAGGGTGTCGAGCTGGGTGCATCTACTGTCAACTCTAGGAAGCTGGGAACCACGTTCCCTGTATGGCTCCAGGTGAGGGCTGGCCCAAAAGAGGACCTTGTGCAAGGTAGGGCAGGCAGAAGTGAACCAGCTGCCATGACTCTCTGAAGACCTCTCCAGGCAGATGGGATGAGGGACAGATGCAGAGGTGCCCAGCCAGTTCTAGCTTGTCCTGGTTTTTTTCCATTCTTCCTTCAGTTCTTCTTCCCAACTGTAGGCCTTACCCACCAACGGGCCCCACTAGATGCTTGGCAGCAGACCCACAGTGCTGACAGCTACTCAGAGGACAGCGCTTACCAGAGACATCTCAGGAGCCTCCCTTTGTGGCTCCCTCTGGCACTGGCCATGCCAGTTGGACTCCCCTACAAGCTCCAGTTGATCTCCCACACCAGTGCTTCAGGAAACCAGGGATTTTTCTCTGATCCTCCATCCTTCACATCCCCTGCTCCTCACAGCATTGTACGGGGTCTGCTTCCTAACATAAATCCCTGATCACCTGCCATTCATAGTAGCTCTGCTTCCCTGCCTGCACCTTGACTGATACCGTTACCCTGAAGAGCATAAAAAGGCAGGCTTAAGTAAGACTGGGAACAACATGGTCCATTGACTCTAAGGAGCTAGGACTTTATTCTATAGGAAATGAGTCACCATGTAATTTTTAAAGCGCACAAGGGATATAAAGATTCATCTTTTGGTGGCAGTGCAAAGTATGGGCTGGAAGAGGCAAAGACTAAAGAAAGGAAGATTAGTTCAAAGATGGCAGCAGCAGACCAGAGACCCAGTAAGAATAGGAAACAAGGCATGACAATGAGGATAGAGCAGAAGGAAGAGACTGAATAGAAACCCAAGAACCAGAGCCCCATAAGTCTTGGTGACAATTGGGATATGGGCCTAAAGGAGGCAGAGTGGGGAGCAGGGGGAAGGAAAGAGTCCAAGATTCATCTATTCCTGTCAAGCATGTCTCCAGGCACTAAAGATTTTTTTTTCATTTTTTTAATTTAAATTCAATGAATTAACATGTAATGTATTATTGGTTTCTGAGGTAGAGGTCAGTGATTCATCAGTCTTATATAATACAAAGTGTTCGGGGCGCCTGGGTGGCTCAGTCGTTAAGCGTCTGCCTTTGGCTCAGGTCATGATCCCAGGGTCCTGGGATCGAGCCCCACATCGGGCTCCCTGCTCCACGGGAGGCCTGCTTCTCCCTCTTCCACTCCCCCTGCTTGTGTTCCCTCTCTCCCTATCTCTCTGTCAAATAAATAAATAAAATCTTTAAAAAAAAAAAATACCCAGTGCTCATTACGTCACGTGCCGTCCTTAATGTCTATCACCCAGTTACCCCATCCCCCCACCTCCTTCCCCTCCAGCAACCCTCAGTTTGTTTCCTGTGATTAAGAGTCTCTTGTGGTTTGTCTCCCTCTCTGATTTCATCTTTATTTTTTCCCCTCTTTCCCTATGATCCTGTTTTGTTTCTTAAATTCCACATATAAGAGATATCATATGATAGTTGTCTTTCTCTGACTGACTTGTTTCACTTAGCATAATACCCTCTAGTTCCATCCGTCATTGCAAACGGCAAGATTTCATTTTTTTGACGGCAGAGTAGGATTCCATTGTGTATATATACCACATCTTCTTTATCCATTCATCTGTTGATGGATATCTGGGCTCTTTCCATAGTTTGGCTACCGTGGACACTGCTGTTATAAAAATTGGGGCGCAGGCGCCCCTTTGTTTCACTACTTTTGTATCTTTGGGGTAAATACCCAGTAGTGCAATTGCTGGGCCATAGAGTAGCTTTATTTTCAACTTTTTGAGGAACCTCCATACTGTTGTCCAGAGTGGCTGACCAGCTTGCATTCCCACTAACAGTGCACAAGGGTTCCCCTTTCTCTACATCCTCGCCAACATCTGTCATTTCCTGACTTGCTAATTTTAGCCATTCTGACTGGTGTGAGGTGGTATCTTGTTGTGGTTTTGATATGTATTTCCCTGATGCTGAGTGATGTGGAGCATTTTTTCATGTGTCTTTTGGCCATTTGGATGTCTTCTTTGGAGAAATGTTCAGGTTTTCTGTCCATTTCTTGACTGGATTATCTGTTCTTTGGGTGTTGAGTTTCAGAAGTTCTTTATACATCTTGGATACTAGCCCTTTATCTGATAAGACATTTGGAAATATCTTCTCCCATTCTGCCAGTTGTCTTTTGGTTTTGTCGACTTTACTGTCCAGGCACTGAAGATTAAGTGGTGAACAAGACAAAGATGCTATGCAAATGGAAGTACAATTCAAGCAAAGAAACCAGACAAAACAAAGAGTAAACTAATAAGTACGTTATTATCCAAGAGTGAGAAGGGCTCATAGTGGTAAGCCCAGTGTAGTGGGAGTATGACCAGAGAGGAAGGAAGAATAGGAAATTGGGTAGAGACAAACAGGGACAGACCACATATTGCCTTACAGACCCCAGTTAAGAATATGAAATTTATTCTAAGTACAAAGATCTATGGGATTGCCTGGGTGGTTCAGTCAGTTAAGCGTCTGCCTTTGGCTCAGGTCATGATCCCAGGGTTCTGGGATTGAGCCCCACGTCAGGCTCCTTACTCAGCGGGAGCCTGCTTCTACCTCTGCCTGCCGCTCCCCCTGCTTGTGTGTGCTGTCTCTTTCTCTCTCTGATGAATAAATAAAATCTTTAAAAAAAAAAAGAAGAAGAAGAAGAAGAAGATCTGCCAGGTAGTTTAGGAAGAGAAGTACCAGAGTTTGAGCTATTATTTGTTCTCAGCTCCAACTCCATCCACCGTTCTGTACCCTGCTCTGTGGTGCTAGAGCGGGGAATCTGCACACTCCATTTCTGCTTTGCCAGCTGGCCCTAGAAGGATAGAGTACAAGCCTGGGGGAGGAAGAAGGGTCTTGCTCCTTCCTTTTTGCTTCATGTGGGCTTGCTTGTGTTCTCAAGAACATCACCCCAGAAGGTTTCTTCATCCCTACTGCAGCACTATGTCTTCATAGGAGCAGCTGAATACAGTTGACCATTTTTCCAAGCTTTGGGGAACCCGCTTCATCACAGGTCCCCCCCCGCCACCTCTGCCTCCTCTAAGAGACACCAGCACCAGGGAGCTGTGCCTCCTCAGAGGTCAGAGTTTCAGCTCCACAAAGACCCTCCTCTCAAGCTTATTACTTCCAACCTTTTCTTCCTGTTCAGGAACAAGACAAGGATGCCCACTCTCACCAGTGTTATTTAACATACCATTGGAAGTCCTAGCCATGGAAATTAGGCAAGAAAAAGAAATAAGAGGCACCAAATTGAAACAGAATAAATAAAACCATCACTATTTGCAGATGACATGAAATTATACACAGGAAATCTTGATTCCACCAAAAACAAAAATTAGAACTAAAATTCACTAAAGTAACAGAACACAAAATCACTATACAAAAATCAGTTGTGTTTCTATATACTAATAACGAACCATTAGAGAAAAGAAAACAATTCCATTTACAATTACATGAAGAAGAATAAAATATCGAGGGGTAAATTTAACCAAGGAGGTAAAAGACCTATACATTAAAAACTATAAGACACTGATAAAAGAAACTGAAGATAACACAAATAAATGGAAAGATATTCTGCGTCCATGAACTGGAAGACTTAACACTGTTAAAATTTCCATATACCTAGAGCAGTCTATAGATTCTACAGATTCAATGTAATCCCTATCAAGAATCCAAAGGCATTTTCACAGAACTAGAAACAACCATCCTAAACCACAAAAGGACCCAATAGTCAAAGCAATCCTGAGAAAGAAGAAAAAGCTGGAGGCATTGAACTTCCTGATTTCAAACTATATTACAAAGCTATAGTTATCAAAACAGTATGGTACTAGCATAAAAACAGAAACATGGATCAACAAAACAGAGCAGACAACCCAGAAATAAACCCACACATATATGGTCAATTAATTTATGATAAAGGAGTCAAGACTATACAATGGGGAAGCAAGTCTCTTCAATAAATGGTGTTGGGAAAACTAGCCAGCCACGTACAAAAGAATGAAACTGGACCCTTATACCATATACAAAAATAAACTTAAAAAGGATTAAAGTCGGGCGCCTGGGTGGCTCAGTCGTTAAGCGTCTGCCTTCGGCTCAGGTCATGATCCCAGGGTCCTGGGATCGAGTCCCACATCGGGCTCCCTGCTCTGCGGGAGGCCTGCTTCTCCCTCTCCCGCTCCCCCTGCTTGTGTTCCTGCTCTCGCTATGTCTCTCTCAGTCAAAAAAATAAATAAAATCTTTTAAAAAAAAAAAAAAAAGAGGATTAAAGTCTTAAACATAAGACCTGGAACCATAACACTACTAGAAGAAAACATAGGGGATAAGTTCCCGACACTGATCTTGGCAATCATTTATTGGATTTGACATCAAAAGCAAAGGCAACAAAAGCAAAAAATAAGTGGGATTACATCAAACTAGAAAATGATTCTGTATGGCAAAGGAAACCATCAACATAATGAAAAGGCAACCTATGGACTAGGAGTAAATATTTGCAACTATCTGATAAAGGGTTAACATAAAAACTATACAAAGAACTCATTCAACTCAATAGCAAAAAACCTCAAAAAAATATGAGTGAAAAATAGGCAGAGGATCTGGGAACACATTTTATTCCAGAGAGACATACAAATAGCCAATAGGTGCATGAAAACGTGTTCAGTATCACTAATCATCAGTAAAATGCAAATCAAAACCACAATGAAATATCACCTCACACCTGTTAGAATGGCTATCGTCAAAAACACAAGAAATAACAAGCGTGGGAGAAAAGAGAACCCTGGTGCACTGTTGGTAGCAATATAAATTGGTACAGCCACTATGGAAGACAGTACGGAGGTTCCTCAAAAAATTAAAACTAAAACTATCATATGATCCAACAATTCCACTTCTGGGTATTATCCAAAGGAAACAAAATCACTATCTTGAAAAGACATCTATACCTCTATGTTCACTACAGCATTATTTATAATAGCCAAGATAGAAACAATCTAAGTGTGCACTGATACATGGATAAAGAAAATATGGTATGTATATATACATACATACACAATGGAATATTATTTGGCCATAAAAAATAAGAAAATTCTTATTTTCTTATTTGTCTTTCTTTTCTTATTTTCATTCATTTCATTCATCCATCCAACAGCATGGATGAACCCTGAGAGCATTATGCTAAGTGATATAAGTCAGAGAAAGACAAACACTGTATGATATCACTTATATGTGGAATCTTAAAAAAAAACTCAAAGATACAGAGAACACCCTCGTGGTTGCCAGAGGTGAGGGATGGGGGTGGGCAAAATGGGTGAAGGGGATCAAAAGATTCAAACTTCTAAATATACAAGGAGGCTTGGGGATGTAATGTGCAACCTACTGACTATAGTTACAATACTGTACTATATTTTTGTAAGATGCTAAGGGAATAAATCTAAAACATTCTCATGAGGACCAAAAATATTTTGTAACTATGTGTGGTGAAGGATATAAGTGAACATACTGTAATAATCACATCCCAATATATACACACATCAAATACCTACCTTATACAATTAAAACAATGTTACATATCAATAATATCTCAAAATTTTTTTAAGATGGGTACACATTTCCAATAAACAATTAGGAACATAAATCTGCAGCTGAAGAGGAAGAGGACTAGATACGGGAACAACTGATGACAAGTGGCAGCTTATCTGCAGAGACAATGCAAGTGATGGTAACACACAAGCAAGGGTTCTCATCCGAAGTGATCAGACCACCGAGGCTGGAAAAACAGGGCAAAGGTGAGAAACCTGGTGTTTTCAGTAGCTACAGATAACAACTCTTTGGAGTAGTCTGATTAACATGGTGGGGTCTCCAGTTTAAAGGACAATATATATATACTGCCTAAGGCATTTAAATCAAAATTAAAAAAAATAACTGTGCCCCCAATAATTCTGAAGGTAGAGAACTGTGTGTCTTCAGGCCACGAGTCCACCATGTCTGGGGAAGTGTAAGAAAAGGTGAGAAGAGATCAGAACCACAGGGAACACTAACATTCAGGGTGGCAGCAAAGGAAGGACAACAAAGGCAGTGAGAATGCAGAGGAACCATGTCAAAGCCTCTGTCACAGTAACCACAGGAACCACGGGGGCAAGGGGCAAGGGGCAAGGAGACAGGTGAACCAGGAAACGCTCCTCCTGCTCCGGAAGTTAATCGGGAAGAGGAATGCAGACGAGCCCCCTGGATTAAGCCAGTGAGGAGTGGGGGGCCACGGTCACCTGTGAGGCAGAAGTGACTCAGTGAATTCAGAAAGGAAGGAAGGTGAGAAACAGATGGTGAGTTTAGAGGATGAGGCGAAAGGAAGAGCAGAAATAGGACAACACCATAAAGGGGTGGGAGAGGTCGAAGGCTATTTCAGTTTCTTTGTTTTTAGAGAGTCTTAAGATTCAGGAGTGACACCTGGGGGCTCAGTTGAGTGTCTGACTCTTGATTTCGGCTCAGGTCATGATCTCAGGTTGTGAGATGGAGCTCAGTGACGCACTCCGGGCTCAGGGCAGAGTTGGCTTTTCCTTCTCCCTCTGCTCCTCCCCCTCCCACTCACTTGCTCACTCACTCTCTCCCTCTCTCAAGTTAAATAAATAAATAAAATCTTAAAAAAAAAAAAAAGATGGGGTGCCTGGGAGGCTCAGTCAGTTAAGCGTCTGCCTTCGGCTCAGGTCATGATCCCAGGGTCCTGGGATCGAGCCCCCATCGGGCTCCCTGCTCAGCGGAGAGCCTGCTTCTCCCTCTCCCACTCCCCCCGCTTGTGTTTTCTCTCTCTCTCACTCTTTCTCTCTCAATAAATCAATCAATCTTTTTTAAAAAAAATTTTTAAATTTAAAAAATTTTAAAAAACAATGCAGGAGTGAAGCCTTTGACAGAGCGAGATCTTAAGAAGGCAGGAGAGGATGAAGTGGGAGGAGTCATGGTAACCCTTACAAGAAATGGTCTCTTTTACCTTAAGAAGAGAAAACAAGATTACTAATGTACGGAAAGAGAAAGAGGAGACCTCCAGACCTGCTGGCACCTATTTCCTGGGGACCAGGAGGCGTCCACTAAGTAGGAGGTAGGACCTAAAGGGAAGTTAAAGGCACGAAAAGCTTGCTGGGAGAAATGCTTACAGGAGACGCATCAGGAACAAGTAAA
Organism: Neomonachus schauinslandi; assembly: GCF_002201575.2. NCBI lineage: Eukaryota > Metazoa > Chordata > Mammalia > Carnivora > Phocidae > Neomonachus > Neomonachus schauinslandi. Next base: position 84,383,461 of record NC_058407.1, on the reverse strand, counting down.
AGCACAGCGGGGTCTGATGACAGTGACCTGAGGTGGAAATGAATGCAGCTGTGCAATTTTTTCCCGGCAGCATTTAGTACTGAAACAGCATGAATGGGGGAAGCAGAAGCCGGGAGCGGTCCAGCAGCTCAGTCTGGCACAGAGCCTGAGGCAGGTAAAATGCCAAGCAATCCACGAGAAACAGAAGTGGCAACAGCAGAGTCTGGAAGGAGGAGAGAGTGACCATCAGGTGGCATTTAGAGCCGTGGACAAATACACGGAGGGATTAAAGGGGACCCTAGGGGTCCATATGTGTGTGAAAGCAGGTTCAAGAAGAACTGTGGTTGAAATCATGAGCAGGATTTCTTAAATTTAAGGTGGTTTTGCACAGAGCAAGTCTGGGGTGATCTGCTTCCGCCTCTGACTGCAGGATTAGGTTGGAGGAGTAAAGAACGGGGTTACTAAAATACCCCACAGCACTGTAACCCAGTGGTGATAGTTAGGTATAGACCTGGAAGTGGATGCCAGAGACCCTGACTGATGACTAAAGAAGACAGCTCCAAAGCAGATACGAATTCCCCAATGGATGTGAGGGAGAACCTGGTGCCAGTAAACCTTTATGGCTAAAGGTGGGAGAGAATCATGTTGCTGAGAAACATGCATTTTAAGGGATAAAGGCAATCAGACTAAGCGCTACCCTGGAGGGTAGTAAAGACATTGAAGACTCTGCCTCTTGGTTCTCCTTATATTAAGGCAAGAGAAAATGAGTAATAAATGGCTGAGGAAATAATTTTAATGGAAGCAGGGATTTCCATCATGTAAGTGAGTAAGAAAATAGTCCCTAGTATCAAGGAGTGTTCTAGATACATCATACATACCGGGTCTGAAATCATGTCCCCAGTGGCTACAGCAATGAACTTCATCCACAGCAATCCGGGTAAATCTCCTGGCTTCATAGGCTTTCTCTAGTCTCGACATGAACATTTTGCTTTTTGCGATTTTCTCTGGGGTCACATAAATTAGCTTTAGCTTGGAGTTTTTATTTACCATTTCAGCATGAACCCATTTCACATGCTCCTATTGAAAGCAAAAACAGACACAATGATGGAAATAAGCTAGTAGACTGGGATACTAAGCAGTAAATGAAGATGCTCGTTACTCAAGCCACAGCCTTGGACTGTTTTAGCAGATGTTGAGTTCATTAAAACAGACCACGTGCCAGTACTAAATTTAGGGCAACTGTAAATAGCATTTTAGTTGTTTACTTGTACCCAAATGTTGATAAAAGAATAATCTCATTTGACAAAAAAAAAACAAAAACAAAAACAAAAAACAAAAAATAAAAATGAAAACACTCCAAGTATTTACTCTACGAAGACATAATTCTAAATTGTTCATAATAAATGCCAAAATATGAACTAAATGCAACAGGGATGATTATAAAGTTGGGTTTTATTAATTTTAACATTGTATTTGTGATCACTTCATATACCTGAACAAAATTTATTCTTGATTAGCTAGTTACTTTAATGATGCTATCAAATCTACTCAATCTCTTTAGGTTTTGTAAAGCATCCTATTCATTAAGATTTTGTAATATAAAATATACACTCTTATATAATAAAAATACATCTTAAAAGCTCACAATTATTGGGTTCTTAGTGCTCTATTTCATAAAATATTTAGCACATTAGGGTCATATTTTTCTTTCTAACCTAATTAGGAACAAAACAAGTATAAAGAAACAACTGTGGATGTGATAGACAATGTTCAAACTGCTTTCATTGTCCCAGCAAATTCCTTGAGATATCCTTAAGTTTATTAAGAAATGGCTAAAGTGTATTAAATACTTCAACTGGTCCTTAAATGCCCCAGAAATCTTAGGGAAGCAAATATAAGGCTATTTCCTCAGAAATGGAGAGGTGGAAAAAAAAAAAAAGTTATATTCACATCCTATGAACTGCTAGTGAAAGCAAACAGAAAACTGGACTTGACCTTGACCCATCCTTTCTCTTTTTTCCATCTCCAATTTTTCAAACAGCAGTGATGTGGCATGAACGTCTAATTATCTGCAACTTCTAGCTACTTTCTATTATTACTACTCTCTTTTTCAGGGTTAAGGAAGTACAGTAGTAGAAAAAAATGTTCTCCATATTCATCCTGTTGAATAGGAGAGCAGTTCAGACATGAGAATTTAAATAAAACAGAAATAGATGGGAAAAACTAAAGGAACCACGGCTACCTGGAGATTTGGCTGACACCAGGTCCAGAGGAAAATATGCAAAATGAGCAGGGAGTAACTTCTCCTAAAAGCAAGCAAGGAGTCAAAAACTATGGGGTGAAGAAAAAAGATTCAGGAGCCAACCTGAAGAGATGCTCACTGCCCAAAGACAGGACTATTTCAGCATAACAAAGAATAATATGGATTAAAATCCATCAAATATGTTAAATATCCATAAGTTTATAATGATATTTAAAAAAAAAAAATAGACCTTATTGACCCCAGTTAGAAATGTCAGGAAAGCATCTCTTTCTGAAAAACAGTAAAGAAAGGGAAAGAATTTTTGATCTGCAAGGAGTTAACAAGGAACAAGTTCTTTATAGAAAAAGTCTAGCTGATATAAGGAGTGACAGAACGAGAAATCATCACTTTGGAAGCCCCTAATTAAAGCCATTCTTTAAGGCAGACAATAATCATCAGCAGCTCTAAAGCCATTAGATGAAAAGGTGACAGAGAACTTGACAATAATAGAATAGGCAGATATCACCCAAACCCACTGTCCAAGCTTAACATCACACAAAATAACCAGGTTATGATGTACCTCCTGAATCATGCCATGGGAAATATACTCTTGAAAAAAAAAAGAAAAAGGCCAAATACAGTCAAGCTTCTAAATCTAACTAAAAGGAACAAAATGAACAACATCACAAGGAAGTTATCAGAAAAACTAGGATATAGCAAACTATAAGTCAAAGACCCTGATTTCTTCAAGAAATAATTTAAATTTACATGGGAAACAAACAGGAAATAAGGGAAACCTACAGAAATATCACCAAAATATAACATAAACCATGAATCTATTCTGGACCACAATTTAAAAAAAGAAAACTAAGTTTTGATGAGACAGAGAAATGTGAATATTTTTACTTGATGATTTTAATGAATCAATATTAAATTTTTTAGGTGTGATGATGTCATTATATTTTTCTGATACATACTGAAGGAGTTACAACTGAAATGATATGATGTCTGAGAATTGTTTCAAATAAACAAACCAAGAGGGAGGAGGGAGGGAAAATTCCGGGCATATAAATGAAAAAGGATTGGTCATATGTTGATAATTGTTAAAAGTAGTTAATGGATACTTGGCAGTTTTATTACAATTCTACTTTTCTATACTTTTGGAAATTTCAATAATATCTTTTTAAAAAAAGAATAGCTAGGAAATGCTTATTCAACAGATGAAGGTAAGAGAGTCCATTCTCAAACAGGTGAAATTCCACAGAGAAAGGGTACCTTGTTAGTAATGTACCGTTTATATTTACTTATCTTGCATAATTAGAAATTCTTGCTTACTATTTCCTAATAGATAATATAAAACAAGTCAGCTAATGTTTACTGTAAAGTGCCAGATCGTAAATATTAGGCTTTGTGGGCCATACAATATCACAACTCCTCGGCCATTATTGTGTGAAAACAGTGGTAGACAACATGTAAATGAACAAGCATGGCTGTGTTCCAATAAAACTTTATGGACACTGAAATCTAAATTTCATATAATTTACACACTTCACAAAGTATGCTTCTTCTTTTGGTTTTTTTAATCATTCAAAAATATAAAAAACCAAGCAATAAAGACTAGAAAGTACATAGGCCACCACCAGAAACACCAACTTTACGGGTAACACAATGGCACTAAACTCATATCTTTCAATAATCACTCAGAATGTAAATGGACTAAATGCTCCAATCAAAAGACACAGGGTCTCAGAATGGATATAAAAAAAAAAACAAGACCCATTTGTATGCTGCCTACAAGAGACTCATTTTAGACCTAACAACACCTACAGATTGAAAGTGAGGGGATAGAGAACCATCTATCATGCTAATAGATATCAAAAGAAAGCTGAGATAGCCATACTTATATCAGACAAACTAGACTTTTTAAAAAATATTTATTTATTTTAGAGAGAGAGAGAGGGGAGAGAGCGTGCGTGGGGGGAGGGGCAGAGGAAGTGAGAGAATCTCAGCAGACTCCCTACTGAGTGTGGAGCCTGATATGCGGCTGGATCTCACGACCCTGAGATCATGATCTGAGCTGAAATCAAGAGTCAGATGTTTTACCTCAATATCATAAAAGCCATCTATGAAAAACCCACAGCGAATATCATTCTCAATGGGGAAAAACTGAGAGCTTTCCCCCTAAGGTCAGGATGTCCACTATCACCACTGCTATTCAACATAGTACTAGAAGTCCTAGCCACGGCAATCAGACAACAAAAAGAAATAAAAGGCATCCAAATCGGCAAAGAAGAAGTCAAATTCTCACTCTTTGCAGATGATATGATACTTTATGTGGAAAACCCAAAAGACTCCACCCCAAAACTGCTAGAACTCATACAGGAATTCAGTAAAGTGGCAGGATATAAAATCAATGCACAGAAATCAATGGCATTCCTATACACCAACAACAAGACAGGAGAAAGAGAAATTAAGGAGTCCATCCCATTTACAGTTGCACCCAAAACCGTAAGATACCTAGGAATAAATCTAACCAAAGAGGCAAATAATCTGTACTCAGAAAACTATAATATACTCATGAAAGAAATTGAGGAAGACACAAAGAAATGGGAAAATGTTCCACGCTCATGGATTGGAAGAACAAATATTGTGAAGATGTCAAAGCTACCTAGAGCAATCTACACATTCAATGCAATCCCCATCAAAATACCATCCACTTTTTTCAAAGAAATGGAACAAATAATCCTAAAATTTGTATGGAACCAAAAAGACCCCGAATAGCCAGCGGAATGTTGAAAAAGAAAAGCAAAGCTGGCAGCATCATAATTCCGGACTTCCAGCTCTATTACAAAGCTGTCATCATCAAGACAGTATGGTACTGGCACAAAAACAGACACATAGATCAATGGAACAGAATAGAGAACTCAGAAATGGACCCTCAACTCTATGGTCAACTAATCTTTGACAAAGCAGGAAAGAATGTCCAATGGAAAAAAGACAGTCTCTTCAACAAATGGTGTTGGGAAAACTGGACAGCCACATGCAGAAGAATGAAACTGGACCATTTCCTTACACTGCACACAAAAATAGACTCAAAATGGTTGAAAGACCTAAATGTGAGACAGGAGTCCCTCAAAATCCTAAAGGAGAACACAGGCAGCAACCTCTTTCACCTCAGCCACAGCAACTTCTTCCTAGAAACATCGCCAAAGGCAAGGGAAGCAAGGGCAAAAATGAACTATTGGGACCTCATCAAGATAAGAAGCTTTTGCACAGCAAAAGAAACAGTCAACAAAACCAAAAGACAACCAACAGAATGGGAGAAGATATTTGCAAATTACATATCAGATAAAGGGCTAGTATCCAAAATCTATAAAGAACTCATCAAACTCAACACCCAAAGAACAAAGAATCCAATCAAGAAATGGGCAGAAGACATGAACAGACATTTTTCCAAAGAAGACATCCAAATGGCAAACAGACACATGAAAAAGTGCTCAACATCGCTCAGCATCAGGGAAATCCAAATCAAAACCTCAATGAGATACCACCTCACACCAGTCAGAATGGCTAAAATTAACAAGTCAGGAAACGACAGATGTTGGCGGGGATGCGGAGAAAGGGGAACCCTCCTACACTGTTGGTGGGAATGCAAGCTGGTGCAGCCACTCTGGAAAACTGTATGGAGGTTCCTCAAAAAGTTGAAAATAGAGCTACTATACGATCCAGCAATTGCACTACTGGGTATTTACCCCAAAGATACAAATGTAGGGATCCGAAGGGGTATGTGCACCCCGATGTTTATAGCAGCAATGTCCACAATAGCCAAACTGTGGAAAGAGCCAAGATGTCCATTGACGGATGAATGGATAAAGAAGATGTGGTATATATATACAATGGAATATTATGCAGCCATCAAAAGGAATGAGACCTTGCCATTTGCAACGACGCAGTTGGAACTGGAGGGTATTATGCTGAGCGAAATAAGTCAAACAGAGAAAGACATGTATCATATGACCTCACTGATATGAGGAATTCTTAATTGCAGGAAACAAACTGAGGGTTGCTGGAGTGGGGGTGGGGTGGGAGGGATGGGGTGACTGGTTGATAGACACTGGGGAGGGTATGTGCTATGGTGAGTGCTGTGAATTGTGCAAGACTGTTGAATCTCAGATCTGTACCTCTGAAACAAATAATGCAATATATGTTAAGAAAAAAAAAAGAAGAAGATAGCAAGAGGGGAATAATAAAGGGGGAAATCGGAGGGGGAGACAAACCATGAGAGACGATGGACTCTGAAAAACAAACTGAGGGTTCTAGAGGGGAGGGGGGGGGGAGGATGGGTTAGCCTGGTGATGGGTATTAAAGAGGGCACATTCTGCATGGAACACTGGGTGTTATGCACAAACAATGAATCATGGAACACTACATCTAAAACTAATGATGTAATGTATGGTGATTAACATAACAATAAAAAATTAGAAGAAAAAGAGTCAGATGTTTGACTGAGCCATCCAGGCACCCCTAGACAAACTAGGTTTTATTTTATTTTATTTAAAGGTTTTATTTATTTGAGAGAGAGAGTGCACAAGCAGGGAGAGTGGCAGAGGGAGAGGAGCCTCATGTGGGGCTCAATCCCAGTACCCTGGGATCATGACCCAAGCCGAAGGCAGATGCCTGACCAACTGAGCCACCCAGGCACCCCTTGATAAACTACATTTTAGACTGAAGACTGAAACAAGACATGAAGAAGGCCATTATATCATAATTAAGTAGTATATCCATCAAGAAGATCTAACAATTGTAAATATTTATGCCCCCAACTTGGCAGGACCAAAATATGTAAAGCACTTATTAACAAATATAAAGAAACTCATTGATAATAACATAATAATACTAAAGAACTTTAGCACCCTGCTTGCAGTAATGGACTGATCATGTAACCAGAAAATCAACAAGGAAACAATGGCTTTGAATGACATACTGGGCCAGAGGGAGTTAACAGATATATTCAGAACATTTGATCCTAAAGCAGCAGAATACACATTCTTTTCAAGTGCACATGGAACATCCTCCAGAATGGATCACACAGTGGGTCACAAATCACCCTTCAACAAGTCCAAAAAGATCAAGATCATACCATGCATATTTTCAGACCACAACACTATGAATATTGAAGTCAACCACAAGAAAAAATTTGGAAAGACCACAAATACATGGAGGTTAAAGAACATCCTACTAAAGAATGAATGGGTTAACCAGGAAATTTAAGAAGAAATAAAAGTATATGGAAACAAGTGAAAATGAAAACACGACAGTCCAAAATCTTTGGATTGCAGCAAAGGCAGTCCTAAGGGGGAAGTATATTCTAATACAGGCCTAACTCAAGAGGCAAGAAGTCTCAAATATATAACCTAACCTCACACCTAAAGGAGCTAGAAAAGGAACAGCAAATAAGGCCTAAAGCCAGCAGAAGGGAAATAATAAACATTAGAGCAGAAATAACAATTTCAAAATTAGTTTAATAAAGCTAAGCAAAAATGCATTTAATGATATATGATAAGAAACAGTATGTCAAAAAAAATAAATATTTGCCAGTTGAGAGTTAACCTACAAAGAAGAGGAAGGTGCTTGATAAGTATTCAAAAAACAGTCTGAATGTTGATAAGGGAATTCAAAATACCATAAAAATCTCAAATATCAAGTTAACAATTATGTAGAATTTATGTAAATATCTTGTTTAGAAGTGAATCCCTGGAAAGCAAGGCCCACAAAAGCATTGCAATTTTAGAGTCACAGTATTCCATTATAATGTGACAGCCAGTGATAAACATGATGCTTAGCAAGATCTTGAATCAAGAAAGGTGTGTTCACTAGGGCAGGAAAATAAACCAGACTTTGGCAAGAAGTTTGAATCTTTTTTTCTTGTTTAATTTTTCTCTAGTTAAAACTTAGAAAAGTTAGGTAAGAATCTTCTTTTTCCAAGCATTGATTGACGCTGCTAGAACCATATTTGGAAAAAAATTATGAAGTCTGAATAAGAAAAGCTTCATTTAAAAAGAACATGGGTAAGAATGGTTTGCCTACGGGTTTCCCATGCCACTTGAAGAGTGGCCAATTTTCCCTCTAAGCCGCTGGAAAGCACTGATCCAGGAACAATGATTAAACTCCCGCGTAAAGAAACAAGCAGAAACAAAACTTGCAAAGAAAAACAGAATAAACCTTTCTTCCAAGCAGCAGGTGAAGAATCCCATTCACTGCTTTTCCCAGCATCAGAAGCCTGTAAATGCTGCTTTATTCGGTTTGTTAGGATGTTCTTTTTCTGAATGAGCTCTTGTTGCTTTTCCAGAAGTTCCCGAATTTGAAGGTCTACTGCATGTAGCTCATTGGTTATAGAATCCAATTCCTCAAAGCTATAAGAAAGGAAAAAAAGATACAATGACTAGTTTTAGGTTTCCCTACTGATTTTTGGATATTCCTCACCATTGAAATTACAAACTTAGTAGCTGAGCAGGGTGGTTAGGGCATGTGTGCTGGAGTCACACGACCTGAGTTATATCTTAGGTCCTCATCCCAGCTCAGGCTAAGTACTTAACTGAGCCTCAATTTCCCCATCTGTAAAAGGCGATAATACCTAGCTTTCATAGTACTGTTTTAAAGAATTAAGTGAGATAATATATGGAAAGTTCTTAACATAGTACCTGGAACAAAGTTATGCATTTAATAAATGATCATTATTATTTTTTATTGTGTTGTAGGGAGTGGTCCTAAGTCATTTAAGTAAAGTGACCAGACTTTAAAGCAAAAGAAAGCTAATTTTTTTTTTTTTTTAGAGAGGCAGAGAGGGAGAGTGTGAGCGGGGAGTGGCAGAGGAAGAAGGAGAGAAAGACCGTAAGCAGGCTCCATGCTCAGTGCAGAGCCCAACACGGGGCCCGATCTCACAACCCTGAGATCATGACCTAAGCAAATATCAAGAGTCAGATGCTTAACCAAGTGAGCAACCCATGTGCCCCAAGAATGCTATTTAAAAGTAATCCCCTTGGGGCGCCTGGGTGGCTCAGTTGGTTAAGCGACTGCCTTCGGCTCAGGTCATGATCCTGGAGTCCCAGGATCGAGTCCCGCATCGGGCTCCCTGCTCAGCGGGGAGTCTGCTTCTCCCTCTGACCCTCCTCCCTCTCATGCTCTCTGTCTCTCATTCTCTCTCAAATAAATAAATAAAATCTTTAAAAAAAAAAAAAAAAAAAAAAGTAATCCCCTTAAGTACTTAGCTATTATTTCACAAAAACACTTATATTTGGGTTCATATGTTGGCATGATGAGGAGCTGGTGATTATAAACAAGCTGATGTAACAATAAAAAGAGAACTGGAATTGACATTACAATTCCATCATAACTAATTTATAAAGCAGCCTTAATGTATGATTCTAATCAATCTGAGTATTAAAGCCAAAGTGAGATTTGTTTTGACACCACACCAATGGAAACTAAAAAAATTTTTAAAGATGTCCTTGGTGCTTTCTAAAACATCTGCCTGCATTAATCAGTGTCCGGCTTTAATCCTGAAATTTTCATAAGATGAAATCTTACAGTTATGATTTAAAATAAAATATTATGGTGGATTTGTATTGTACCAACTACCAGCATTCACTTCCTTCCAGGATTCTGGGTTAGGACTGGCCACAAGTGAACTCTGCTTCAGACTTGGAAGGCAGAAATGAAACAGCAGCAGCTTTACATTCAGATGGCTGGTGTAATGTCAGGTGCTGCTGGGGCTCATTCACCTTCTTGGCATCAGGCAGAAGCCAGTTCCTCCAGCTCCTGCTGAATCTCTTTGGGGCAGCAGCTTGGCCCACAGCTTCCTCAGCTTTCCTGAATTGTTGGCCACATTCTGTAATTTTCTATGGCAAGCGCACCAGCCCTTCTGCAGGGCACCAGCATCCTGGCAGTCAGAGCCTTGGAGGCAATGACACACCGACATGAGTGCAAGCGAGAGACAGACAGGTTCTACTTTGTCCTCATTGGTTTCAGCTCTTCTTTACCCTCCCACACTCACACTCCATCTTCCTGTCCCTACTGCTGGCACTGCTGACTTCAGGACCAGTAATGGACTGCTTAACCACGTCCTGTGATCACGTAGGAGCTAATTCCTATAATAAATCCCTTATATCACTCATAATGATTCAGCTTCTCTGAACCCTAACCAACACCAAATGTTGTTCCAGAGGAAAAGAAAGTTAAAAGTAGGTTCTCTAAATTGCTTCTATGCCACCTAGAATAGTCTCTGATTTAAAGATTTAAAGGCATTAATGACCCTTGCCTGCAGTGGTAAAAGGGACAGTGGTATTCCATGGCACGCAGGAGACAAAGTTATGTAAATTATAATCTAGACACTAATAATTAAGTATCTAGAGAGGGAAAGGCTTTGGGTGACCAAGTGTTTGCTGTCACAGAACAATTTTGTGAGAATAATGGGGCTGATTATCTGCTCCTAAATATGCTGAAAAAGCTGAAGAAATGCAGGATCTGCATAAAGGGACCTCAAAGTCTCTATAACTGTCCTAAAACAACCCCTTATCTCCTGTAGCTACCGGGCCAAGATCACAGAATACCAACATTCTGCAAGTGGCTGAATTACAATGCAAACTGAACTCCCAGCCTTGCACAGACTCTTATGTTAAAGTTAAGGGCACTGATTAGAAAGAAGTGAGACTCTGCAATTGGGAAGGGAACATCTGGGCAGATTCCAAAGAAGCAGGCAGGGGACCTTAAACCACTAAATTCTGCCGAGTCTCTCTTGCCCTTCTTCCTCCTCTTCCTCAGACAGCTTTCCCCTGTCTGAATGCCTGTGATGGTCTTTCCTGAGAGAGTTGCCTCACAAGGGATTGCTAAACTCCACTAAGAATCTGCCTGCCACCTCTCAGCACTTCAAGAATAGGAAGCCCTAGAGAATGATGTACAAATGAGTGACACATGAAGAGACATGAAACACACCAAGAGTTGCACTTGCCAATATATATAAGCATTCCTCATTTTATTGTGCTTTGCTTTACTGTTTCGCAGAAATTGAGCTTTTTAAGAAACTGAGTTTGTGGCAACCTGTGTTGAGCTGGTCTATGGGCACCATTTTTCTAACACCCTTTGCTTACTTCATGTCTATTACATTTCGTAATTCTTGTAATATTTGAAGGTTTTTTATTATTACAATTGTGATGGTAATCTGTAATCAGTGCTCTTTGATACTATTATTATAATTGCTTTGGGGAACCACAAACCACACCCATATAGGACGGAAATCTTAATAAATGGTGTACGTATTCTAATTGCTCTACCAACCAGCCATTCCCCAGTCTCTCTCCCATGGCCTTTCCCATTCCCTTAGACACTTCTATACTGGAATTAGGCCAGTTAGTTACCCTACAATGGCCTCTAACTGTTCAAATGAAAGGAAGAGCTGTACATCTCTCACTTTAAATAAAAATCTAGAAGTGATTAAGCTTAGTGAGGAGGCCATGTCAAAAGCCAAGACAGGCTGAAAGCTAGGCTTCTTGAGCCAGTTAGCCAAGTTGTGAATGCAAGGGCAAAGTTCTGAAAGGAAATTAAAAGTGCCAGTGAACATCTGAATGATAAGAAAGAGAAAAAGTCGTAATGCTGATATGGAGAGAGGTTTAGTAGTCTGGATAGAAAATCAAACCAGACACAACATTCCCCTAAGCCAAAGCCTAATCCAGAGCAAGGCCTCAACTCTCTTCAATTCTATGAAGGCTCAGAAAGGTGAGGAAGGTGCAGAAGAAAAGTATGAAGCTAAAAGAGGTTGGTTCGTGAGGTTAAGGAAAGAAATCATCTCTATAACATAAAAGTGTAAAGTGAAGCAAGTGTTGATATAGAAGCTTAGCAAGCTATCTGGAAGATCTAGCTAAGATAATGAATGAAAGTGGTTACCCTAAACAGATTTTCACTGTAGACAAAATAGTCTTATATTGGAAAAAAGATGCCACCTAGGACTTTAATAGCTAGAGAGGGGAAGTCAATGCCTGGTTGCAAAGCTTCAAAGAACAGGCTCACTCTCGTTACAAAGTAATGGAGCCAATGTTCACTTACCATTCCAAAAATCACAGGGGCAAGAATTATGCTAAATTGTGTTCTGTAAACCTCGATGGTAGCACATCTATTTAAATGTGTTTACTGTATACTCTAAGCCCACTGTTGAGACCTAGTGTTCAGAAAAAATATATATATATATTTTTTCATTGACAATCCATCGAGTCATCCAAGAGATCTGATGGAGATGTCCAAAGAGATTCATCTTATTTTCATGCCTGATAACACAACATCCATCTGCAACCCACGGGTCAATAAGTAATTTTTGACTTTCAAGTCTTATTATTTACAAAATACATTTCATAAGGCTACAGCTGCCACAGATAGGGATTGCTCTGATGGATCTGGGCAAAGTCAACTGAAAACCTTCTGGAAAGGGCTTGCCACTCTAGATGCCATTCAGAAAATTTGTGATTCATGGGAAGAGGTCAAAACATCAACATTAACAGGAGTTCAGAAGAAGTTGATTGCAACTCTCATGGGTGACCTTGAGGTTCAAGATTTCAGTGGAGGAAGTCACTGCAGATATGGTAGAAATAGCAAGAGAACCAGAATGAGAAGTGGAGCCTGAAGTTAATTGCTGCAACCTCATGATAAAACTTTAATAGAGGGCACCTGGGTGGCTCAGTTGGTTAAGCGACTGCCTTCAGCTCAGGTCATGATCCCAGGGTCCTGGGATCGAGTCCCGCATCGGGCTCCCTGCTCTGCAGGGAGCCTGCTTCTCCCTCTCCCACTCCCCTGCTTGTGTTCCCTCTCTCGCTGTGTCTCTCTCTGTCAAATAAATAAATAAAATCTTTAAAAAAAAAAAAAAACTTTAATAGAGAGGAGTCATCTTATGGATAAGTGAAGAAAGTGGTTTCCTAAGATGCTGTGAAGATTGCTGAAAGGACAAAAAAGGATTCAGAATATTACATAAACTTAGTTGATAAAGAAGCAGCAGGCTTTGAATAGATTGGCTCCAATTTTGAAAGAAGTTCCACTGTGGGCAAAATGCTATCACATGTACAGAAAAATCATGGGAGGAAAAGTTTATGATGTGGCAAACTTTATTGTTTTAAGAAATTGCCACAGCCACCCCAACTTTCAGCAACCGCCACCCTGATTAGCTAGCAGCCATCAACATCAAGGCACAACTCTTCAGCAGCAAAAAACATCACACTCACTGAAAGCTCAGATGATAGCTAGCATTCTTCAGCAATAACATGGTTTTAATTAAGATATAAACATTGTTAAGACATTCTAATGCATACTTAATAGACCATAGTTTAGTGCAAATTTAATTTTTATATGTACTGGGAAACCAAATAACTCTTTGGCTTGCTTTGTTGTGATACTGGCTTTATTGTAGTGGCTGGAAACAAAACTGTAAGATCTCTGAGGTATGCCTGTATCACCAAAAAAGTAAGGCATAATTGTGGGAAGAGATCCTAAGGGTACTAAGCCAGAGTGAACAGAACAAAATCTTGAACGAACCTAAATTTACTGATATGGACTCAATATGAAATTCTGGTTTATTGTGTTAAATATAGTGGCCAGGAGTGGCTCTAATAATTTATTTAGTTGCTTGCTAGAAACCTGGCTCCAAAAATGAATATCAGAAAGTTGGGCTGGAATGACACAGGGGTAGATTCCAAAGACATTGAAGGGCTAGAACTCCCTGGCTATACCCTAAAGGAGGAATCCAGAGGCTTAGGGAGATGGGAATGCCAGAGTCTCAGTCTACCTGATCATCTACTCTCTTGCTGTCCCCAGGGAAGATCCAGAGGAGGGAGCCCCAGCATCCCTGAAGAGCTCTTAGTGGCTGTTCTCTGTAAGCTAAGAATGACAATGGGAAGTACTGTCTTTGAACTAAACTACCTGAATCAATGAGAATGATGGATTCCAAGGTATGGGGGCTAAATGGTAGCAATTCAGTTCACAACCAAAGAAAAGGTACATGTGGTTGCTATAATATGCAACAGAGCAACACAGTAATCAGGATAGTCTGACCCAAAGAGAATTCTGGCATTGGCTAGTTGATCATGATGACTCTGAAACAGATTACTTGATTTAAAAATGCAGAATACAAAGCCCTGATTCCAGTACACATAAGTTTGACTTGAATCACTACAAGTGTCATAGTCCTTCAACCAGTTCCCAGAAATGAGCCAATTTATAGACCCAGAGTCCCTTGAATAAAGTGGAGGTTGGGGCCCTTTGAGGAAGGCCTCTATTACACAACTAAAAAATTATGTAGGAAATCTTCACACTAGTGTTCTCCAGAGCAACTTATCAGAGTAACTGTGTATTTGGGAAAGGAAAATAACTTCTCAGAAATTATTGGACATTAACTCAGAACTGACAGTTCCTGGATGATTAAAATGCCATGGTGCTCTACCAGTCAGAACAGGGACTGGATTTATGCAAGTCACGTGATCAGTGCAGTTTTGCTCAGTCCATCACACAGTGGGCTCAGAAGGTTCTCTAACCCACTCTGTGATTATTTCCCCAGTTTCAGGTTGTATTATTAGAACAGATAAAGTCAGCAACTAACCAAATCCACATATTGGTCCCCTGGCCTATTAAGTCAGGACTATTATGGTAAGAAAGACCAAGTGGAAGCCAGTATAACTGCCCTTACCTACCAAAATAGGCTGTTTGTCCCACAGAAGGATTCTTGGGCCTAGGAATCGGGGTGGAAATGGGAGTGGCTCCTCTTATTTTTACCCTCTAGTGATCCTCTAGTGAAATGTTGCTTTCCCTCCCTGAAACTTTTGAACTTTGCTGGTTTAGAGGTCTCAGCAAGGAAGGAATGCTTCCGCCAGGGGAAAAAGCAATGGTTCCATTTAAATGGAAGTGGACTGCCTCTTGACCACTTTGAGCTCCTCATGCCAATGAATCAACAGGCAAAGAAGCAGGTTACTGTACTGGCTGGGGTGAGTGATTCTGACTATTCAAGAGAAATAGGATTGCTGTGACACTACTGAAGTACGGAGGAGTAGGTCTGAAATGTAGGGGATCCCCTAGGGTACCTTCTGGTATTCCCATGTCCTGTGATTAAAGTTAGCGGAAAACTCAAAAGCCAAATACAAGCAAACTGCTAAGGCAAGTCCACACACCAGACATTTGTGACTCGATGAGGTGCCTGCTGAGAGCAAAGGAAGAAGGAATGGGAAACTGAAGAAGACAGTTATAAAATAACACCTAATAACCACATGACCAGATGAGAAACAGGACTATAATAACTATAAGTATTTCTTCCTTATTTTGTTGGTGGTGGTGGTGGGTATGTATGTATATATCTATGTATTTGGGTCCCTTTTCCTATTCTCCCAACATCTAAAATAAAATGTTAATAACAGCTGACTTCATATCTCAGGATTTAAGTTAGAGGATTATCAAAAAGAATGATTCAGTAAGAAGAGGAATGAGCAGCATCCAAAGATGTATAACAAGAACGTGTGCCCTCCTTTGGGGAGAGGATTAATTTATATTTGGTTTTACAAGGGACAGTTGTGCTTCCTTGGGCAGCCAGAGATTTGGAGGGCAGAAGTGAAACAGTGGGCTTATTTTCCAAACAAATAACTGCAACTCTGACTGCTGCCAGATATCCTCAGGGAAATAGCAGAGTTTGCAGCTGCTCCAGACCCTGTGGGTTCTCCTTCAGCTTCTCTAAATCCTCACCCGAGCAGTATGCAACCAGCTTTTTGACAGGTCTTTTGCATTGTTCAAATTGGAGACTTTGAGGCAATGAGACTAATGCAGGTTCTGTTAAGAAACAGGATTCATCTTCACAGGCTGCAGTTTGTTTTTGCATTCCCCACTGTGTATCTGCCTTCTCTTCCTAACTGCTGGCTCTGCTGACTTCAGGCCCAGTGCCAGACACACAGGCAAACATACGCAAGGGAAGAGCTTGACCACCTCACATAATCACATAAGGTTAAATCCCTCTAGTAAATCCCTTATATCACTCACAGTGCCTCTGCTTCTCTGATCAAGCCCTACCTGACAGAGAGCTTCCGATTCAAGATGGCAACACAGGAAGAGCCTGAACTCATCTCCTCCACAGACACAACAAATCTACACCTATTAATAGAGCAATTCCTCCTAAAGAAGAACTGGGGATGGACTGAACAGCTTCAGCACAACAAAAGATACAAAGATCACATAAAGAACAACAAGACAGACAGACATACTCTAACAAAGGAAACCCCCACCACCACCCCGAATGCTGTGGAACTGCAGTGGGAGGGATAGCACTGAGGGGCTATGAGCAGATTCATCTGCCCTGGGACACAGAAAAAAAGCCACAGTTTGAGAGGGAAACTAGAATATAAAGGAACCAGCCTTAGGACCCTATCAAATGGCAGGACAGCAACTAGAACTCTCTCCATATCTGAGAGGCTGGCAAGTGCCATGGTTTGTTTCCAGTACATCTTGACAGCACAGACAGGAGCAGGTTATGGATGCCACAGCTGGCCTGCTGCCTCAGTGAGCCCTGGGCCTCTAAGCCACATCAAACTTGGACCCCCCCAGGGCACAGAAAAAAAGCTACAGTTTAAAAGAGCAACTAGAATATAAAGTATCTAGCCCTAGAACTCCACCAAATGGTAAGGAAGCTGCTGGAAATTTCTCTGGATTGGAGGGCCTGGTGAGTACCAGATTCTACATTCCCCTCTACCTTCATAGCATGGATGGGAGCACAGTCCAGGCACCCTAGCTGGCCTACTGCCTCAGTGAGCGCTGGTTCCCTAACCCACATCATCCCAAGCCAACCTACCAAGACAGCCCCAATACAGTGCACGCTGTAACACCCCTGGTCAGTGCTCGCTACAGCAAGAGCCATCTTGCCAAAGTCATCAGGCACAAAGCACCCTGGAATAATCCAGACCTGTACCATGTTGGCTCCAGATAACATGCTAGGACACCATAATGCGCAGTACTCCAGGACCTCCTCACTCAGGTTCTCTTCAACTCCAGCCACTCAGTGAGAGCACTACTTACAGAGAGCACCACAGGAATCTCTGCCTTTGAAATCTTTTGTCATTCTGGTTGAATGGGTAACTAAGTATTATTTAAGAGTGACCTATGATTCTATTTGACCAAATGTTTTAAATCTTTTGACATTTTCAACAAACTTCCCCAAATCAACTTTTGAATGAAGTAAAAAGAGATATGTTAATTTATGTAGACTTATTTGATATATTAATTTGCATGGGAAACACTGTCAAAAAATAATGTTTTATCTTAGATCATAATTTATATGGGGTATATTATTAAATAACTAATTCAAAGATTATATGAAATTCCTAAAAATTTGACATGTTCTGGTATAATATTATCTAGTCATAATTCCAGCTATTATCTTAAAATACTACAGATCACAAAAATAACCAATTTTATTTGTCAATTCCATTTGTGTGTGCGTGTGTGTGTTTGTGTGAACTCTCACAAGATCTTTAACCATGGCTATTTTTAAATCTTTTTTCACTCATTGGCAGTTACTGTTTTACTCTGTTATTTTCATAAAAGTGTTCCTACAAAAGTGCTTCACCTGTAAGGAAAGTCATGGAAAAGACTGACAACTACAAGTTTCTGATAACTTTAAGATCATAACACTGAACGGGTAAGGATTTCTAAAAGTCTAACAGAAAACTGATTCATAATGTTGCTAACCCAAGTTGAAGCAAAACAAGAATTAATTACAGGAGACTGAACTAAAGATGATTATAATTTTATGACTTCATTTAAAACATTGCTAGTTCTTTAATGTTTTGTTTTCCAGATTTAAAGGGCCCTATTTTCTCCTCTGTTTTAAGCTATCTACAGCTTACAGCACTTCAGTAAAATATACTTTTGTAAACAAAGGTTGAAACAAGTATCTTTTTCTCCTTACTTGATCCCTCCAGAATTCAGAAATTCTTTTTGAATATACTTATTTTTCATGACAATATATGTATTTACATAAGCTCGATCTGTTCTCCTTTTAATAGGACACAAGTTCCAGCACAGCAGATTTAAAAGCGCCTATTTGGTCAATCACTATTCTTGCTGCACTTATGTAAATAATCAGGCCAAATTTTTGAAACTAGACTTAATTTACAAACAAGTTAGTCTGACTGCGGTCCTCTTTGATAAAAACAGGGACAATTCCAAAGAAAAAAATGAAGTTTCAGTAATACACCCTTGTGGATATCAGATTCTACTGCTGTTAACTGTCCTTGAGGTTTTGTTTTCTACCCACAAACTGGACTGGATCCTGAATTCTAGCTTCTTCCAATATTTGGCTAGAACTCTCTGAACTAACATCTCCAATTTTCTCCCACTCTTCTGAGTTGGAATCACTATGAAAATAAAACTGCGCTTCTCCCAAAGCCATGCAAGCTAAAGCTGGACAACTTGACATAAACTTAAGAGAAACCACCAAAACAACCCATGTGAGGGCAATCTTTGTGTCTGTTGCTCTGTGGCCATGCAGCAAGATCACGAGACATCCAAACTGCAAACTGGGAAAATCTGTCAGATTGCCATTCTTGCCCTCACTCCATCTGAAGATGTTTTAAGCCCAATATTTAGAAATTATCTCAACTAGCTGATCTCCAAACTCAGTGAATTTATAATTTGCTTGAACTATTAACCTTTTTGTTTCCATAGAAACGCCTCTCATTAAATTACCTCACTGCTCACACCATACGGAGGCCTAATTTGGGTGGAAGTTCACCTGTCACACGACCTCCTAAAATAAATCAATCTCACCTTCAACCAGTCCTAAGTCATCATGAGGAAGTGATTGTTAAAACATCATGCTATGCTAATGTAAATAACTTTTTATTCTTTTATTTTTTTAAAGATTTTATTTATTTATTTGAGAGAGAGAATGAGAGAGAGAGAGAGAGAGAGCACACATGAGAGGTGGGAGGGTCAGAGGGAGAAGCAGACTCCCTGCTGAGCAGGGAGCCCGTGCGGGACTCGATCCTGGGAGTCCAGGATCATGACCTGAGCCGAAGGCAGTTACTTAACCAACTGAGCCACCCAGGCACCCTGTAAATAACTTTTTAAAAACTGAAATCCATTTGATTTATTTAGTGGGTTAAATCTTGGCACCTGGGAATCTACTCTGGGAATTTTTCAGTCCTTGGCTATTGTTCTCCTTCAGTCATCTTATTTAACTAATACGTTGTCTAACCCTAAGGGTTTTAAAGGCCTGTCAGCAGCCACTCATATGCCAAATGGTATCCATCAGGATCAGACAACTGGATGAAATCAACAATAACCACATAAATGATGAAGGTGACTACATGGCCCTCAGCATGATGATTCAACTAATGGCAACAGCAAATATGTGATTCTTCAGCCTGACTACATCAATGATGGAAACTGAAAATAATACTATACTGGTTGGTCATTCTCTCACCCTGCTGAGATAATGTTCAAAAGGGGAGAATTGTTTAAAAAAAAAAAAAAAAAAAAAAACCTAAAAAAGACCAGCCTTAAAAATTCCCTGAGCAGAGAAAACCACTTTAGTCATACAAAGTTTACTTTAGCTTATTTTGTAAGACTAACTTCACCTGGATAATTACTTGTGTATACCTCTGGAAAACATCAGCAAAAACAGTTTCCCAAAGTTGATATGAGGTAACCACTAACCAATTCCTTATCGCCTAAGAAAACGTTAATATTCTAATCACTGTGAAGAAATAGTCACTGACTTCTTACTCTCTAAGCTGCTTTGTAACAACATACCCCTGATCCTCATTCCCTGTTCTGGCCTGAGTGCACCTGCTTCCCCAGCTGTTCTTTGGTGGGTGCACAACAGA